>NW_014333257.1:11726-46482 GCF_000341935.2 Cephus cinctus | reverse complement strand
TTATGTTCTGTTAGCTTTTGGTTTTACATTTATTACGACTGTACTTTATAAATTATATCCTCTTTACTTTATTCTACACCGTGTCCCCTTTCTTTGTTTACCTCCCCCGTGTTATTGCGATAGCTGAATTTGCGAGACCCTGGGCCACCCTACGAGGTCCGGTGCGTCACAATATATATTTATTACCGTCAAAACCAGACTTCTTTAGGGGACTTTCATAACGAGCTAATTCAGCTGTAATCATGCGATGCTTATGGCTTCTAGACAATAAATAAACGTCTTTAGGCATTTTGAAGAAAAATACACTTACTACAGATAAGTATTCGTATAAAGGATTCAACAAAACTTCTACAACACGTGGTTAGGTGTAACCACGTATATTTTTGTTTTATCCAAAAGTTAAATTATGTTCCAAATCTTTAACTTTATATAATCTTTACGGTAGAATTTCAATAAGTGTAATGTAAAGCTTACGTAATTAATATATTATAAATGTAGGTACTCTCCTATTAATTTTGTGGAAGCCGAAACCCTCACAATTGCTTACGACTGCTTACCACAAACGAATGAAGAAAGATCAAGTTCATTTCCTGGTAACGTACTGCTCAGTGGTGATTGGCTGAAATTTTTTAGAATTGCTATCATTGGCAACATTTCACCCAATCGTCATAACGTTGTCGTAAAGCAGTTTCAAAACAACTCGAATTTTGGTGGCTTCTCTCTGCGTTTTGTTTAATGGGTCGTATGAGGTTACGTGTATTATAATAAATTATTAAAGACTTACCTGAAAGCCTGAAATTTATTCCAAATTGTTTATAATATTTAAACCACTGAATTCATAAATATGCTTTCACATATTCAATATTTTTTTTTTTACTGTGACTCAATAGTATTTACATAGATGCTAGCAAACCTTGCCATATCACGTGATTATATTTCCGATTTATATTGTATACCAATGTTATTCTGCAATATCCTTTGTGGTTTTTTCTTATACATTGGATTATATAACTATTATGGTTGTTATAACCAAAATGTTATATAATAGTTATACCCATTATGTACCACCTTTGCGAAAATATCATTGAGCAGTTATGTTCTTGTAATGTACAAACTGTTATATTACTTGTTACACCCAGGTAATATAACTACTATATTCAGTGTTTGCTGGGCAACAACACACACACCATCAAGAAATCAACAACAGTCGTCTAAAAACGATGACAACAAACAATTTTCATCTCTTCCAACCAAGAAACCTGCATCACATGGGACATCACTACCAATTCAAAGCACATACGCAACGCGTGCATATGGGACAACAGCACCAAACGAAAACACATACGCAACACGTGCATCCTCGAGAGAACATACAGGTGGTAGTACGAGTAACATCTCAGAACTATTACAATTAACCAAAGAAATTAAAGATTTAAATAACATATTTAATATAATGAAAATGACAATAGCCGTTCGAAAATTAAAAGCATAATTATTAGAATGCCAATCAGAAGACGAAAAATTCGTAGTATTTCTAACATTCTGTAATAATCTCGATGACTGACAAAATAACAATCTGCAGTTGGAATGCAGACGGCCTCCGAAATAAAGTAGGAGAATTAATTGAGTTCCTAAATAGATTTAAAGTAGATATCATGTTACTTAATGAAACAAGATACGACAATACGCTCAAACTAAAAATTAAACAGTACAAAGCTATTAGAACAGACAAGACTAATGCAGCTGGGGAGGTTGCCATTCTGATCAAGAATAACATTCCCTATAAAGAAGTACAAATTAAGGACACCTCTCCTATAGAAAATGTCTGTGTTAAACTAGAAAGTAATATACATATAATTTGTGCGTATTGCAGCCCAAATAAAATGTTTACGAATAATTATCTTCATAATCTTCTTAGCGTTGGAAACAAGATATTGTTGGTTGGTGACCTAAATGTGAGGCATCCCACTTGGAACAATAATAAAAGTAATAAAAGAGGTACAGCCCTACTTAACCCTCTCATGGTACACTAGTGCGAATTCGCACCAGCAAAAATTTCAAATTGCTGTATATTTCCGGATTCGCTCCCACCAGGTCTATCCCCACTACGGCAAATATGTACGACCCCTCTAGTTTCTATTGTCGTTGAATGCGTCGTCATTTCTGCTTATGCTGCCGAATTAGCACGATTTAGGCGTTTACAAAAACCACATTCGCACCTGTATACCAGAAGTGGGTGCTTGATCGTTGCTTAATTGAAAAATAAAAGTGAATTATTTTGTTGCTGGGTAATCCTTTTTAACAAAGTAAGTACATATATCTCTTATTACAACAATAATTAATCATATTAAACAATTAGCATTTCAATTGGTAGAACCGCATCTTCGGCGACGTCTAAACATTCGCACCTTACGTTCATCAATATAAAAATTAATATGTACACTTTTGTCAATTGATGAGCCTGTACCAGATACATTATCTGTTATAAAAGAAGACACACGCTCAAAATGTAATCTGTGTGACAGTGATTCAGCAGGACGGACACGCATGAAATGTCCGAACTGCTTAAGAAGAATGTTCGACGAGCATCGCTCAGCTGTTTGCGTCGAATGCGAGAGGTTTTCGGACCAATAATAAACATTTATATTTTGTACACTTTTCTTTAAATACCTTTTACCTTAGATTCTTATGTTTTAAATATTTTTTTCATATAGAAATAAACAGCAAAACTCGTGAAACCCAAATTTTCATAAAAATTCACCGTTCAAAAATGATCCAAATTGCGAGGTACGGGAAAAATACTTAATTTTACTTAATCATAACTAAGTATTTTTTTTATTACAAAATAACATCATAACTAATAAATCGCATTGGTTTTATAGCATTTAAATAAAAATCAATAAAATAATGATTTTAAAACAAAAAATGACTTTGAAAAACGTATTTCGTTTATAACAATTTTCTTATAACTAAATCTTATTTTTTTTCATTTTAAAGAGCAGCAACGTATTCTACGGGAAATTTGACCCCAAAATCATATATTTGTCGATATATTTTAAACATTTTTTTCCCCTCCAAATAAGCAATCAAAAAAACAAAATCCCAATTCGCACTAGTGTACCATTAGTAGGTGCTGGGATGAAGTGTACCATGAGAGGGTTAATTATGTGCAACTAAATAATTGTACGGTGCTATTCCCTAATGAACCAACGCACTTCCCTCATAATGGAATGACGCCGATAATAATCGACTTAACTATAAATAAAAATATTAGTAATATATCGAATATAGAAGTACTCCAAGAATTAAACTCCGATCGCAACCCTGTTACCATGTGCATATCATCCCAGCGTAACGTCCAAAATAAAAGACTACAGTACGACTATTGTAAAACGGACTGGAATAGTTTCACAAATTTATTAAACAATAAAATCGAAATTAACTCGAATATCACTGCTACCAATAGTATTGATCAAGAAGTACAAAGACTCACTAGTAAAATACAATATTGTATAGAAAAATCGATACCCACCATAACTGCCCAAGAAGCTCAAGATAGATTACCGGAATATATATTAAATATGATCACAGCAAGAAATAGTTTACGGAAAATATGGCAAAGAACTAGAATCAAAGAACTTAAAGTAAATGTAAATCGACGTATCAACGCAATTAGAGCACAAATCGCAAAGTTCAGAAATAGTACCTGGTCTAAAAAACTGAAAAAATTAAATCCTAACGACAATTCACTATGGCGCATGACAAAAATTGTTAAGAGTAAATTTCACCCAGTTTCTACCCTTCAAAAACAGGACGTAGAGGCAATAACAGACGAAGAAAAAGCCAACATGCTTGCATCCCAATTCGAAGGAGTCCATAACATTGATTTAACAAACAACACAAAAAGCCAACATGCTTGCATCCCAATTCGAAGGAGTCCATAACATTGATTTAACAAACAACACAAATGACCAAAGTGAAATCATTACTACAGTAGAAAATTTTTTGCAAAATAACAATACAGCTAATGAATGGGTTAACTTTATTACTTCTCCGAAGGAAATTACCTAAGAAATTATAAAACTACCATCATGTAAAGCCCCAAAAATTGATAAAATATAAAACATCGTACTTAAAAACCTGGGTCGTAAAGCCATTGTCCAACTAGTGTATATCATAAATGCATGCTTCAAACTCTCGTATTTCCCATCGCATTGGAAAACAGGGAGTATTGTACCGATACTAAAACCGGGAAAAACCAAAAGTGAACCCAGCAGCTACAGACCCATTAGCTTACTCCCTACCATGGGTAAACTTACAGAAAAAATTATACATAAAAGACTCAATAAATTTGAAAAAGACAAAAAGATTATAATAGGCAATCAATTTGGGTTCAGAGAGGGGCATAATACCGTCCAGCAAGTAACTAGAATAGTTAACAACACATGTATTAATTTTAACAAAAATAACACCACGGTTATGCTTCTTCTGGACATTGAAAAAGCTTTTGATAAAGTATGGATGATATGATAAGAAAAATGCTAAAGAAAAAATATCCCACAACGCTAATAAAATTAATAAATAACTACTTAAAACGCCGACACCTAACAGTTGCAGTTAATGAAGCCCAACCCACAAAAAGAAAGATCAGAGCGGGAGTTTTTCAAGGGCCAGTGCTAGGATCAAAATTATTCAATATCTATTTAAATTACATACCATGATTCCCTAAAACTTCAACAGCACTTTTCGCAGATGATACGGCCATCTATGCTCACTCCTTTCATGCAATAGTTGCAGCTAAACAAATTTAAACGCATATCTACATACTCGAAAAATTTTACACGAATTGGAAAATATCATTAAATACAACGAAAACAGAAGTCATAGTATTTGCGAAAAAATACCAAAATGTAAAAATCCTGCAACCCATCACAGTATATGGACACAAAATAAAGTCAACATATTCTGTCAAATACCTGGGTGTCCACCTGGACACTAAGCTAACTTTCAAGAACCACATAAAGCAAGTCTTGAGTAAAGCGTATATGGTAAATAGAAAACTATATCCATTAATGGTAAAAAAAACTCACCACTGTTTAAGAAAAACAAATTGTTAAACTACAAAATGATAGTAAGACCGATAATAATGTATGCTTATCCAGTATGGTGTAGTGCAACACCAACTAATAAATAATAAATTAAGCCTCTACAAATATTTCAAAATAAGTGCCTTAAATTAATACTATCAGAAGATAGATACGCTAGGATAAGTGATATGCATGATGAGACTGCATTACCAAAGACACTTGAGTATACCAAAGAATTAGGAGAAAGATTTTATCGAGAACAATTAAACAACAATGAGCTCACTACAGGCATTACCGCAATAAGGCAACACAGTATTTCGCCGGACTTTAAACACAAATTACCATATCAAGCCCTACCAATATTCAGGAAACTAAACTAAATGTACAAAACTACGAAGATAAAAAAATTAAACTTTTTGTATAATCAAAGATAATATAGGTTTTTTTTAATCTAACAATTTTTCCTATTCATAAGACACTTACTAAAATTAGAAAAAATAGACAAATGCTGTGGAACCACATTATACCTAGAGAACACTCATGAATGTACACAAATGATCCGAGTACTAGGTTAAGCTTGTTAAGTTAAGCAGGGACTAGACTTAAGTAAATTGTTACACAAGTACGTTTATATATTGATATATCTTTTCCATATGTATATGTACATTACGTTATTTGAAAATAAGGTCTTAAAAAACAAAACTCGCATCCAGTGATCGCGGGGTCGTTGGTTCGAGTACAAGATAGTCTATACAAGATAGTCTAGCTTCGATATAACATTTATTTCATATTAGTTTAGACGCATAGACGCATCTCATATTCCATTCAAACAATTGAGCATTTTATCAATGAGAAATTTAATAAAAAATAGGTATTACGCAACAATGAAAAAGCAAATATTATTACGTTCGCGCACTGCACATAATAGGCAACCCTGCATATTGACGTCATTGATACACGAGCGCTCGTAGCGGTAAACGACTATAGTTTTAGGCGAGGAAAATCTGCGTATTGACAGTTCAATATGTTAATACCCAAAAATCTCGTAAACGGCTACACCACAACAATTCCCATTGAAATGGTGTTAGGGTTATAGATGTAGAACTTTCCCTGCATGGCCCTTTTTTCGATTTTCGTCCGTAGTTCTGTGCAATAGTGCGATAAGTGTGAGACAGGTTACGGCAAAGGTATCGTTGGGTCGTCATGACAGGTCCGTAGGCTGTCAGTATCAATTTTTACCTACATTTTATATGTCTCCTAAGCAATAATTCAAAAATCCGGCACCACAGGGAAAGTTACTTTATCCGAAGGCTTCAGGTTTATGTCATCAATTTATTGATAGTGCTTTCTGTACAGAGATTTTTGGGTGCAAAGTTTCCTCGCTTCAAGCTCTCGTACGTGTGACACACGGATACATAGAAATATCTGTTTCACTCCGCATTAAGCGGAGAACATTCAAAATTGGCTTCATGATCTTTGTGAAAACCCACGGACATAAGGAGCCCAGAAACCAAACAAGTGAATTCATAAATCATATTTTCGAATTCAAATCGCACTAAATATCTACTATTTATGTGTAACGACACGCGAAAATAGGCGTCCTTCAAATTAATCGAATCCATGTAGGCATTACAGGAAAGCAATTTAGTCGCTGTTCGAATATCTTCCATTTTGAAATGCTCTTTGGAAATAAACTCGTTTAATCTTTTTAAACTTAAGACGAATCGTTTTGAATCGTCTGGTTTTGGAGTCAAAAAAACGGCGATAGAAACTGATCATCCGAAGCCTGGCATGGCTCGATTGCTTTAATTTTGAATAATCTTCCTATTTCTTCTCTTAGCGCTAATCTCTCCGAAAGTGACCACTTATGCTTGTATTGATAATTTCCCTGTGATACTGGTTATATCAACGGGATTTCAAAGCCGTTCACGCATTGTAGAATAAACGTGTCTGATGTTATTTTTTCCCATTCTTCTCTATGCTGCTTCAAGTTTCCCGCGACGGTCCTTACCACTAACGTTTCGCCGCTGGACGTCACTCCGCAGCTTCTCGATTATCCCGGTATCTCGTCTGTGACTGAGTCTGTTTCTTCTGAGGAAACATTGGTCGATATTGAGGGTTTGCTGGTTGCTGCCCGTCTGCGTCGCTTTTCGATCATTTGCAGACGGGCTCTTCCAGTTTACCAGCTTCTTCGTGTACTTCTCCGGAACTTGTTTCTCTTGAGGCTTGATCTTTAAATCGCTGCAAATTTTTTCGATTGATTTCGCATCTTTGATTTTTGACTGTAATTCTGAACCATACAGGAAACTGCCTGGTTTTGAGTTATCGATAACCACTCTCAATGGTTTACTGATTACCGGGGATATAAAAACTCTTCTAGTTTTTCATTGTTTAAAATATGCAGCGGCTAAGAGCTTCCCAACATGTCCTAGATTTTCTATTAATGTAAACTTATCAATCTCTTCTTTCTTTTCTTCCAAAAGTATCGAGAGGGCGATACCAAGCGCCACCATAGCCGATCCCATGATCTGTTAGAAATCCACAAAGTGATTATCCCTTTTGGAAGTGATTTCTGACAGCACTGCTTTTATTTCTGGATTTACCTTGTGAGCTTCCAAGTTACAATTGCCCAAGCGAGGATATTTCTTCAATAGATCCTCGACTTTTTCCTTTTCGAGGCCTGATGAGATCCAGATATTCTACATTCGTGCTATGTCTTGCTGTACAGAAAATTCTTTAGAACTTTCCTGATTTATGTCCTCTCCGAGCAGTCGCAGTGTCTCTTCATCCAAAGATGAATTGTTGTTTGTTGCATCCTGATTTTTGATGATCTCCATTTCTGAAGTTTGAGACTCTGGTATCTCATCAATGGATTAAAAACCATCCTGTATGGTATTTTGAAACTCTGAACGCACTTGATTATCCACTTGTCGTGATACTGTCAAGGCTGTTGTCACTTAACCTGAAACTTGACTGCTATCCGACGACTGACTACGTCTCTTAGACCTCCCTCTTTGAGAACTACTGTGTTCTCTACTCTTAATTTACTTACTACTCTTACTACTTGAAATTTCCTGCTTGAAGAAAGACCTACTTTCCAAACAAAGGAATTCCTAAGTAAATGAATTGGATGCCTCGTAATATTTCGAGTTCTACCAATTACATGAGAAGGACATTCTGAATTTAAGTCAGGTATAGTCATCTCCTAGGGACATATATAAAGATAAAAAACAAAAGAGGAATTACCTTGACTATTGTCGGAAGAATTTGTCTCTTCCCGACTTCTTTTGTCTTTGTTGCGTACAACGCGATCTAACCTGCGTTGAACTTCGCGTAATTTCTTCATGATAGTTTCGATGTTACTCTCTCGGTTTTCTTTATCCTTATCATTCGAGTATGATCCTCCCTTTGGATCGTCCATCCTCTTCAAATAACTACGAAATACTACTTAAAACGCAGTATATAACAGGAAAGCAAATAACGCGTGGTTGTATCTTTGGAGCACCAAGAACAATATGAAGATGGAGTACGAGGAAGTGCGTCGTATACCATGAAAAAAGTTTTAGACTTATTCTCTGAATCCGTGGTGACATCCGGCGGCGGCAGGCAGTACTACGTTGTAATCTCGAAGAAAGAGCCACGAAATATAATCACATCTCTTGATCAATAGTCAATCATATCAATAATGTCTTTCGTATTTCTGTTGTGATTTGTGAATGTAAATGAGTTTCTGCACTGGAGAAGCTGCTTTCCTCATTCGAACTATATTCTACCGGAGATTTTCGCTTATGCTATTCACTATCCACAACATGAATTGTCTCTCTGGATGTTCCAGGTTCTTCCTTGATGCTTGGTTCATCCTCGTCCTCGTTGGAACTTCCCAGTTCTATGGCGTCACGTTCAGGAGATCCATGTACTTTTAGGGTTTTAATTCGTTTTTCTTCCCTTGTCTGCTTAGCCTTTTCAGAATACCTTTTTCGGGTTTTATAATGTACCTTTTTAATGTATTCTGCTTCACGGTCCCTTTTCGCCCACCTTTGATGTCTTCGCATACTCTTCGATGATAGTGGCTGTCCATAATTCTTAAATTTTTGCGGCACCACTCTATTTTCTTGAGCTATCACGTGATCTGCTGCTTTTATAATCCCCACATCAGTAATTATTGGTATACGCCTGTTCTTCCTTAGATTATATCTCGGATTATTGCGGTTATTTTCTTTTTCCTGTGACGTTGTTTCTGCAATACTGCTATCTACCACTTGAACAACTATTCCACTATCAGAATCTTTGTCTCCTATAGGAATAGATTCTTTTTCCTGGACCAACTCCTGCACTGATTCAATCTCAATTGCCTCATCTTGTTGCCGGCTAACCCATAACCGCTGAACCCTTCGTTGTTGTTCTTCTTGGCTTCCACCATCTCGAACGTTCCCCGTGTCCGATGACGCTGTTGAATCTTCATTTTCTTGGTCTTTCTTTCCTTTGACCCTCGTTGTCGTCGTCATTTTACCCTTTTCAGATAATGGTTGTTGCGATTGTACCTTTCTCTTAACGAGTTGGTAACCTTGTTGAATGTCCTTTAGGTATTCTTGATTACGCCTTGCTTGTAAACGCTGTCTGGTCTTGACCAGCATCTTAGTTTTTTCCACTTCCGCAATTAACTGTTCCAAACACTTATTCGTGTCTAATTGTTTTTGCAACAATTTATTCCTCAGTTTCATCTCAGCCTTCTTCGCCTCCTTTAACGCGCGATCCAATTCTTCTTCAGCCGCCATTTTGTCGGGCTCTCGTCTTTCGCTCATGCTTGCTGCTTCACTACTGATTGGCTGACCGCCTGTTGCTCTCTGCACGCCTCTATCCTCTACTACGCATCGTTCTGCGCATAACCGCTTGTCAGGCCACTCCTTTCTTCCCACTCTTGCGACCATGCTACAGTGGTGCTCATGTTCGATATATCCTCTTTTTCGCTTGAGGTTCTCATTCTTATTTTCAATAACTTCGCCAGGCTCTTTTTTAATGGCTGACAGAAGCAACAGTTCTTCATTTTTCTTTATTGGTGAATTACATTGATTTGACTTATCCGATAAGGAATCCCAAAATAGAACATTTTCGTATTTAATATCAATATCATTCGGTTCAAATTCTACTAAGTTCTGATCAGTACTTTCCATTTTTAGTTTGAATTCATTCAATTCATCATTTAATTCCCTATTTGGTATGACACGCGTTAAATTACTACATAAGTTATCATCATGAATTCGCTGATAGATCGACAATATTACCATATTATCCTCGCATATCAGTCGCATTTTAATAACTAATACGTCGAGACAAGAATTTTATTTGCGCAGAAATCAACACTTTCACAACCATGACTTACTTCGATTTTGTAAAGATTTCGAGAACTTTAAATTTTCGCAGAAGTCAATAATTTCACAACCGTGACGAAACACTTACTAATTTATTTTCCGCGGCAGCAGGTTTCATCCACAATCCGCTTTGCGACTTTTTAATTTCTTTCTCGCGGCAGTAATCACTTTTAGAAAACTTTGCGTCCTGTCACGGTTGCCATTCTTTTACCTAGGAGGTTTGTTCCAGGTGATGTTCCTGGGCTTCTTAGCTGATTCGTGCAGTTATCCGACAGAAGGCGGTCCTTGATTCGTACTCGCACTGAATTGGAAATCCTAGATCGACCATAAGAAACAAGGACAATCTGTGAGATGCCGGTCGCCACCCTTTTTGACCACCAAAAGGAAAGGTATTCCAAGTCTTCGCTGACAATTGACTTTCAGTTACTTTTCCTACGTGGTATAGTTTGTCACCTCGTACAACACACTTCTTTGAAGACGCGTAGAACAGCCCGTAAGTATACTGCGACGAAACCCCGGATATGCGCATAACCACGAAGCGTAGCCTTCGGCTTACTCAATGGCAATGGAACCTCGAGCCAGAAAACGCTCGGTTTATATAGAGTTCCCAAGTCCGTTGGCCGCAGCCAATCAACGAGTTTGCAGTATTCGCAGACCCCACCACCAGTCCTTCCACCAATCAGAACTCAAGAACTTGACAATAATAATTTTATCATTAATTATATGAAAATTCTAAATAATGTAATCAAATAAACTATTTTGATCTATATTTCATTATTATAAACATTTCAAAATGCCAATTGCCAAATTAATGATTCCCAGTTAGTTTTTGAATTTTGTTATTGTTTTCCATCCAGGTTGTTAATCTTGGACTGACTCCTTTTAACATATTTAACAATTTTATCAATACGCGCTTCCTAATGCTACATTAAACTATAGTATTACATGATAACTATTGAATTTTAATAATTATTTCCAAATCATTATTGAATTTAATTATTATACGTTAATATCGCAAGCACAATAACAAAATGGTTACTTTGGCTATTTATTACATGACGTGATAATGTATTAAAATAAATATCACTTGCCATTTAACAATTAGTAACTTTTTACTCACCCTCCAGTTACTAGAATCCACCAACAGCTGAGAAATTTTCAATTACAATTTGTAATATGACAATAGAAATATAATAAATAAAATAATATTCAATATTTTCTATTCTAATATGTAACCATCACTCACAGATCCCATTTGCATGTTTTAAATATATTTAAGTGTTGTTTAATGGCTACCATTGAAAAACTACTAAATATAGTTATTTAACGTTTATTCACATGTATAACTATTTGTAATTGTATTTCATAAGACCTGAATCCACTAGACCTTGGAACAATATTCTTAGTAAAGTTTTAGTAAATTTTCCATAAATTGTGTTGAAGCCAGATCGTTCACCATTGAACTACTACTCTTAATTTTCAGAGACATTTTATATGCAAGAATTCATCTTTTGATCACTATTTACTTTGTTTGATATACCATGTCGCCACCCTTTTTAACCACCAAAAAGGAAGGTATTCTAAATTTTCACTGATAATTGACTTTTAGTTATCTCCGGCGTGGTATGGTGTGTCACCTTGTACAGATAGTGGAGTTCCTCTATGTTTAACCTTCCACGAGTCATTGTCAATGAAAGGTAAGTATCACAATCTATTACCTTTAGAATAATTGATTTTATTTCCAGCACACACTTACTACACACTTCTTATAAGACGCGGGACAACACACTGAAGTATCCTTAGACAAAAATTCTCCATATGCGTGCAACCACCCATAGACCATGTAGGTCGGTATAGACGTCCCGAGTACGTCTTTTTTGAGATCGCATGAACATGTCGTTTTTACGACAGAGGGCTGCATCGTCTCGTCGTAGAACTAAATTAATCTGCAAGATGTCTCTTTTAGTCTTGCGTATTAATTTTTTAAATTAAAGATGATTTCGTAGGTCGTCGCACCAAAGACGTCTTTAAGATTACAAAATATGTTCATTTTTTACCATTCGATTAATAAACCACACGCTCAGCTGCCATCTTATAATCTTCTTGCTCCGCTTTATTAAAGGTTCATGTGTGTAGAATCGCATAAATGCTGCTACAAAAAGTGTTTTTTTATTAAACAATTAAAGAAAATGAAACGGCAAAAGAATTTTTTGTCGCTATCAAAACATCAAAAGAATCGGCGTATAGTGCAGCTGGTAAATAAAGACTGCATTGTGCCAAGAAAGTACTGCGTCAAATAATGCTGGTGAGCTTAAACAATCCACACCTGACTCAATTAATCATAATAACGGTCTAAACAAAAATGATCTGAGTTATTTAACAGAAAATCGTAATTCAAGAAATTTAGAGTCAGTTGATTTATTACAATCATCCGCTAAGGAAAGGTATCTTGTGACTGCATCGGAGGAAGCAGCAGATCAGGAGTTACTCAGAGCTTTCGGTTCGAATAATGTATTGGATCCTAATAGCACCGATGAAAGACTTGTGGACAACAACAAACTCAAGTAAGATAGCTATAACTGTATGATTTATGCCTCTATTTTAATCCAATTCTCAAGAGTTTAATATCATGAAATAAAATGTTCAATTCAAATCTTGGTTTTTCAGTATCCACCACAATGCAAAACGTTTCACTCACAAGGAAATCTCTCCAACCCGACCCCACTGATTTCAATAATTTTTTGATATGTTGTAGTACTCGACAAAATAAGAGACACGTATTTTTTTTTTGTGCTGACATCCACTTTAAAGGGGTGAAAACGACCCCTGAAATTCACCCCCGAAAATCGTTTTTTTATCATATCTCGACTTCTAATTAATATTTTTTAATAAAACCAAGTGGAAAATATTTGTCATAAGAAGTCGAAGATATGAGGTTTGTTAATGACCCAAGGGGTTGCAACCCTTATTTTATATTTTGAAAAAACTATATTTTTTATGCTCTTTTTCTGCATAAAAACCGGGGTATGCGCTCAAAAAAATAAAGAAAAGCGTTTCCGTTAACTCCATCAAATATTTCAGTTGGGGTGTTTCAGGATTTTTCAAAGGGATAAAAACCACCCCTAAATTTTACCCCCGAAAATTATTTTTTATCATATGTCAGATTCTAATTGATATTTTTTAATAAAACCAAGTGGAAAATATTTGTCTTGGGTCATAAACACTCCTCATATCTTCGACTTCTTATGACAAATATTTTCCACTTGGTTTTATTAAAAAATATTAATTAGAAGTCGAGATATGATAAAAAAACGATTTTCGGGGGTGAATTTCAGGGGTCATTTTCACCCCTTTATAGTGGATGTCAGCACAAAAAAAAAATACGTGTCTCTTATTTTGTCGAGTACTACAACATATCAAAAAATTATTGAAATCGGTGGGGTCGGGTTGGGGGGGTTTCCTTGTCAGAACAAAGTTCCACAATGGACAAATCATCTTATAGTAACCTGTCGAGTGGAAAGGTACAAAGCACACAGAAACTCTCGAGAGTCAAGATACGTGCTGCAGATCACCAGGAACAAGATGGTTTGTATTTTAGCTCTTCATTATCTTTCAGATGGCTACCAAATTCATATTAAATTGTGTTTTACCTATTTCAGGTATAAACAATCAACAAAAATCAACAAACTACCCACCCTCCAATATTATTCCAGGCAAAAATTACAGTGAGATTGCACAGTTGAATAGTATGTACAAAATCAGCCCTTAGCCGCAAGCTCGAAAATCTCAAGATTCAACAATCGACGTTCCAGTACCAGCAGGAAAAATCTGTCTTTGAATGATGTTGTCGATACTGGAATGTACAACCATCAGAAACTTGATTCTATCGTTTAAGAATAAATATATATGTGTTTTACAAATGCATATATTGAAATTAAATTTTTATATTACCATATACTTGCATTTAAATAATGCAGGAGATGATGTCACCATCGAACAATTTAGTAGAAATCAGATGCTCGTGTATGCTGATGTCAATCCAGAATCACAAGACGAAGAGATGGACTACGATAATATTGAGATAGTCGACGACGACTTATTGCTGGAAGAAGCAGTAGAACAAGAAACGTATTACTCGTCAGATTTCGAGGGATTGAATGACAGAGCAAAGAAAATGATAGATGACCAGAATAATAATACATTCAATTATTCGAACAATTCGACTAAAGGTCGGGAACCGTTAGAAAACACGTGAATATAAATCTAAAAATGTTATAATAAGATTCTATATTAACTGGATTTACATAACATTAAAATATCTAGTGAAGAGATTATATTTTACGATCGTCGAATTGAGCCGATCAGTCAGAAAGATGTAGGGGTGTGTAGAAATGTGTGACGAAACGTATGATCTGGTAAGCTTTTTTTGGCGGCTATGCTTAATTCTTAGGACATTTCAATATGGTCGATACGCCTAGTGAATACAAATATATGATTTCAGATCATTGCAACAATGTGAACCGCATTATTCTTCATAAGTTGAATGAAACCATCGAACTACTTAATGCTTCTGATTACAAGGTAGGAAAGGTTAATGTGGTCGACTTCTCACGACTAGAAAGTTTTCCGCTGCAATCGATTAAGGCTGTTGAAGATTTTGAAAAAAAAGTTGAAGAATACGTAAGTAATAAATTCAATTTAAATTAAAGCTCGCTGTTATTTTATAATTATCTCTACTATCATAGTGTACCTATTGACTTTCAGAAGACGAAGATTGGTAGAATCGGTGGCAACAATCCCCAAACTGCCATTCGAAGTGCATTGAAAACCACAGACCACTTATTGGAGACACGGCACTCCCGTGCTTTAGGGACCCATATAGCATTGAGACGACTGCAAGACGTCCTCAAGACATCTTCCGAATTTTATGGATGTCTTGAAATTTGACTAAAAGACGTTGTAAAGACATCTGCAAGACATCTTATGTCCCAAAAATCCATGTCTTGAAGTCGTCTTACAAGACCAAGAGTAGGAAGTCTCATGAAAGACGTACTTTTAAGGTAGGAAGAGTGGGAAATTTGAAATTGAGATCTATTGCAAAAGATGATGAAGCTCATACTTGGAAGAGCATTAAGAAAATTTGTAAAAGGCGCTCTATGAACATTTTATAAATTCTCCTAATGGACTTCCACGTATCAGTTTAATCATCTATTGCAACAGATGCAGTTACAATAAATGCATACTTCTTATTTCATTAATAATCGTTCTAGATTTGCATCAATACAAATCTATTTTATATTGAATTAATTTAAAGTCTTATATTAACAATCACAGATATTAATCATCACGGTTTAAGAACTACGAAACGAAGCTAACGAAAGCGAGCTCACGGTCCGTGAAATAGCTGTCAGTGATCGTAATGTTACCAATACAAATATCAAATGGCGAGCCGCATCATGGTTCCACGAGACCGCATATTATATGAAATAATCATATGAAAAATAAAAAATAGAAATTCTAACATAGAAGTTAGATGACGTCAATAGAATATCGCGTGACGCTATTGTAGCCAATCGCGAGACAGCTCAAAAATCAGATATTAATCATGACATTCTTAACGAATATATGTATGAACACAAAAATTTATAGTTAAAATAAATGAATAAAGTGAAGAGGACGTAATACCGAGTAGTTTTAAATAAGTCAATGAAGAGGACTATTTTTCCATCGCTTTAAATTCCTTCTTTTCCTGGTATCGAAATCGCACTCCTTTGCAGCATTCTGTAATTCCGTGAGTGTGAAATTTGCATTTTTCATAATAGTATCTGAAACAATAAGCAAGGTATCGGTATAAAAGAAAGCTTAGTAAAATATTGAAATATTCATTTTCATTTGAAAAAATGAATTTCACTGAAAAAATAGCAACATAAGCGGAACATGACAATAAAAAGAAATCATGGTATGAACAAAGAATAGTTAGTTGAAAGATCGCATGCGACAACGAGACAAATTTTAGTTTTATATCACTCAATTGAGGTGAAGGACGGTAGGGTTGACGATTACCGATTATTCCATCGACGATTTTGTGTTGCGAAATCTTGATGGTTTTCTTCATCTAGTCCACGAATACCGTACCGATACCTCGTCAGTGAAGACAGTTTTCAACAGGGGGGTGACACTCCAAATGGGCTATAGTGAAACATAGATTAGTGATATAACCTACCCATAAGATGGCGCAGCGGTAGCGTGCGCATGCGCAGTCGCCATCTTGGAGAAAATAAGTTTGTGTGTACATAGATATAGTAAAGCCATAGATGTAGTATAACCCTGCGAGGGGGAAGCCGTCCAGGGAGGGGTGCCGAGGTACACTGAGCCTACTTGTGATTGGTTACTATTGGAAGCAATCGCAGTGATGTAAAAGTAAGTAATGTAAGCTTCGTCGCGGGTCTATCGTTCCAAGAGAACCAATCATGTTAAGGCATGGTAAGGGAGGGGTCAGCTTGAATTTGATTGGTTATGCAGCGAACTCCCCCACCCTCATTTTGCCTCACACCCCTTGCCTAAAATATCAGTTTATGCTACATCTATGTCTTTTCTATATCTATGGTTGTGTAAACAAGGCCCTGTGCGTCACTGTCTTCCGATTCGGCGACGGCTTCGCATCTACTAATTTACGCTGGTGAATTTTGAAGTGTGTTCAGTGCAATTATAGTGCAGAGTTCTCTCTTTGAGCGTGACTTACAAGAATTACAACAACGAGACGAAGGCTACGCAACTCATCTTTCCAGGCTAACCTTATTTCATACTTTCTTACTTTTCTATTCTTATTTGTCTATTCTGCTTTATTTTCTCTTATTTTTCTTCTACTTTCATATCCTAGAGCTTCATAATGCCTCCTTCGAAGAAAGACTTATTCTCTTCAAGATGTGTTGTTCCTGGTTGTGCATCGGTGTGCCTACAAGTGGGATCACATTGCTTACCAGAAGACTTGAAGCTATCGAAGGTCTGGATAGAAGCAATGTGCAACCCCATGCTGAGGCATATCGATTCATAGCTTTTAAATAAAAATTATCATTTGTGTAAACTACATTTTTCTTGAAAGTCTATATAACATGTAGTATAATTATTGCATTTGCTAATGATTTTAATGTAAATGTTACTACAAGTCTACTGTAGTAACAGATCTTATTTTTATTCAATAAATAACTTTTTATACCATACATAATTATGCATTTATTTTGTTTCAGGTACTTGCAATTATGGTAAAATAAGACCCAATTACAAAGAATAGTTAGTTGAAAGATCGCATGCGACAACGAGACAAATTTTAGTTTTATATCACTCAATTGAGGTGAAGGACGGTAGGGTTGACGATTACCGATTATTCCATCGACGATTTTGTGTTGCGAAATCTTGATGGTTTTCTTCATCTAGTCCACGAATACCGTACCGATACCTCGTCAGTGAAGACAGTTTTCAACAGGGGGGTGACACTCCAAATGGGCTATAGTGAAACATAGATTAGTGATATAACCTACCCATAAGATGGCGCAGCGGTAGCGTGCGCATGCGCAGTCGCCATCTTGGAGAAAATAAGTTTGTGTGTACATAGATATAGTAAAGCCATAGATGTAGTATAACCCTGCGAGGGGGAAGCCGTCCAGGGAGGGGTGCCGAGGTACACTGAGCCTACTTGTGATTGGTTACTATTGGAAGCAATCGCAGTGATGTAAAAGTAAGTAATGTAAGCTTCGTCGCGGGTCTATCGTTCCAAGAGAACCAATCATGTTAAGGCATGGTAAGGGAGGGGTCAGCTTGAATTTGATTGGTTATGCAGCGAACTCCCCCACCCTCATTTTGCCTCACACCCCTTGCCTAAAATATCAGTTTATGCTACATCTATGTCTTTTCTATATCTATGGTTGTGTAAACAAGGCCCTGTGCGTCACTGTCTTCCGATTCGGCGACGGCTTCGCATCTACTAATTTACGCTGGTGAATTTTGAAGTGTGTTCAGTGCAATTATAGTGCAGAGTTCTCTCTTTGAGCGTGACTTACAAGAATTACAACAACGAGACGAAGGCTACGCAACTCATCTTTCCAGGCTAACCTTATTTCATACTTTCTTACTTTTCTATTCTTATTTGTCTATTCTGCTTTATTTTCTCTTATTTTTCTTCTACTTTCATATCCTAGAGCTTCATAATGCCTCCTTCGAAGAAAGACTTATTCTCTTCAAGATGTGTTGTTCCTGGTTGTGCATCGGTGTGCCTACAAGTGGGATCACATTGCTTACCAGAAGACTTGAAGCTATCGAAGGTCTGGATAGAAGCAATGTGCAACCCCATGCTGAGGCATATCGATTCATAGCTTTTAAATAAAAATTATCATTTGTGTAAACTACATTTTTCTTGAAAGTCTATATAACATGTAGTATAATTATTGCATTTGCTAATGATTTTAATGTAAATGTTACTACAAGTCTACTGTAGTAACAGATCTTATTTTTATTCAATAAATAACTTTTTATACCATACATAATTATGCATTTATTTTGTTTCAGGTACTTGCAATTATGGTAAAATAAGACCCAATTATTTGACCATATTAATTGTGCATATTTTCTTTTACACCACATATTAACGTTTTAGGATGTTTTAAGAAGGTCATACTTGTTTTTCATAATTGCAGGTGCTTTTAAAATACCTTATAAAACTTTCAGGGCGATGCGTATAGAACGGTGAGTATAAATGCACGTGTATATCTACATTTACACGTGTATGCCTATATACAATCCCAGGGGGTGACACTCCAAATGGGCTATAGTGAAACATAGATTAGTGATATAACCTACCCATAAGATGGCGCAGCGGTAGCGTGCGCATGCGCAGTCGCCATCTTGGAGAAAATAAGTTTGTGTGTACATAGATATAGTAAAGCCATAGATGTAGTATAACCCTGCGAGGGGGAAGCCGTCCAGGGAGGGGTGCCGAGGTACACTGAGCCTACTTGTGATTGGTTACTATTGGAAGCAATCGCAGTGATGTAAAAGTAAGTAATGTAAGCTTCGTCGCGGGTCTATCGTTCCAAGAGAACCAATCATGTTAAGGCATGGTAAGGGAGGGGTCAGCTTGAATTTGATTGGTTATGCAGCGAACTCCCCCACCCTCATTTTGCCTCACACCCCTTGCCTAAAATATCAGTTTATGCTACATCTATGTCTTTTCTATATCTATGGTTGTGTAAACAAGGCCCTGTGCGTCACTGTCTTCCGATTCGGCGACGGCTTCGCATCTACTAATTTACGCTGGTGAATTTTGAAGTGTGTTCAGTGCAATTATAGTGCAGAGTTCTCTCTTTGAGCGTGACTTACAAGAATTACAACAACGAGACGAAGGCTACGCAACTCATCTTTCCAGGCTAACCTTATTTCATACTTTCTTACTTTTCTATTCTTATTTGTCTATTCTGCTTTATTTTCTCTTATTTTTCTTCTACTTTCATATCCTAGAGCTTCATAATGCCTCCTTCGAAGAAAGACTTATTCTCTTCAAGATGTGTTGTTCCTGGTTGTGCATCGGTGTGCCTACAAGTGGGATCACATTGCTTACCAGAAGACTTGAAGCTATCGAAGGTCTGGATAGAAGCAATGTGCAACCCCATGCTGAGGCATATCGATTCATAGCTTTTAAATAAAAATTATCATTTGTGTAAACTACATTTTTCTTGAAAGTCTATATAACATGTAGTATAATTATTGCATTTGCTAATGATTTTAATGTAAATGTTACTACAAGTCTACTGTAGTAACAGATCTTATTTTTATTCAATAAATAACTTTTTATACCATACATAATTATGCATTTATTTTGTTTCAGGTACTTGCAATTATGGTAAAATAAGACCCAATTATTTGACCATATTAATTGTGCATATTTTCTTTTACACCACATATTAACGTTTTAGGATGTTTTAAGAAGGTCATACTTGTTTTTCATAATTGCAGGTGCTTTTAAAATACCTTATAAAACTTTCAGGGCGATGCGTATAGAACGGTGAGTATAAATGCACGTGTATATCTACATTTACACGTGTATGCCTATATACAATCCCAGTATACCTTGTGACGTGATTTTTCGAATCACGGTCCCAAGGCGGCTCCGGTTACCGATACACATAACGTTCTCAATTTCTGGTTCCCTTCGGGTCGCCACCCCGCTCAGAAGCTACGCTTTCGGGTTGATTCGTATAGTTATGTCAAGGCTCTCGTAAGATTTCGTTATTGTTTAGTTGAGGTCGAGGTGCTCGAATCTGCCGTGGGGAGATAGTCTCGACGTATCGAGTTGCCCGGCAGAAGAGAGTACCCGCCGGAGACGTCTCCACGGACCGGCAGAAGCTCGGGTGAGATACCGGCGCCCCGCTGGGGATGGGCAAAGGGCTGTAGAGCGGGCGGAGATAGTATTGATACTTCTCGTATGTTTTGCTATCGGTGTCGGGTCAAGGAAAAGAATTACGTTACAACCTATATATACCTCTGTATACCTATATACATATATCGCGTTAGTGATATAACCTACCGATAAGGTGGTGCTGCTGCTCGTGCTAACAGTCTGTAGAAGAATTAATAGAGAGAACAATTAGGACTAGTTACTGGCACATGTCTCCCATTGGGGATACAGTCATAAGGAAAGGAAGGAAGGAATAGAGAGAGCACGTGCTTACATAAAAGTTCCTTCCTTCCTTTCCTTATGGCTGACTCCTCCAATGAGGAGATGTGCCAGTTACATAAAAGTTAATTAAAAGCAAAGTGGTGAAAAAGAGACGAATAATTGACCTTAATTGTCGTTTCTCTTATTCACAGGTAACTTGTAAATATTGTATATATGCTGTAAATAGTGACATCGGTTATAATATAATATTCTCTTATTCACAGAGAAACTAATTTGGTTGATTTTATTCCGACAACCCCAATCTCCATTGACCAAGGACATTATAAAACGACAATTTTCGTCACAAAATGAAATTAAAATTTGAGTTCAGAGCTGTGGCGTCCCCAAAGGAGAGTGAAACTACAGTGATAGCCATAACCTCAATTGTTACAGAACAAGGAGAAAAATATGCTATACCACATAAACTCATCTATGCAGATTTTCACGAGGAGTTAAGAAAAACGGAGGCTTTCAAAAAGGTAAGAGAGTCATTAGAAAAAAGGCATGATGAACTGAGAATATGGATAACGCTGTCAAAAGAATTGCAAAATACATATTTGGACGATGAGAGAAATATCCAGTTTGGAGGAAGATATTTAAAACAAACATTTCAAGACAATATTAAAGAACACTCAGACTTGGCAAGGATATTAGAAAAACTGGTTGAAAAATCAGAAAAAAAGGAGGAAGAAAAAAACTTACAATATATCGTAGATGAATTTGAATTAGAGGAATTTAATTACGAAACATCTAATGTTAGACAATGGCTAGACACATTTGAGAGAGAATGTGGAAGGTTTGAAATAGAAAAAGACAAAACGAAAATCAAATTATTGAGAGTAATTTTAGATAGAACTTGTCAAGACTGGTACACTTCTATAGTAATGAAAGAAGAGCAGGAAAACGATTGGCATAGATGGAAACAGATATTAATAGAAACCTTTTCAAGTGAAGGATGGGAAGCAGAACATACGCCCATTATTTTAAGTATAAAGGAGGTTCACTAGTACAATATGCAATAAAGAAGGAACGACTATTACTAGAAATAAATAAGGATACAAACGCTAATACAATGATAGATAGGATTGCATTTGGTTTGCCAGAATACATCAGAGAGAAAATTGACAGGGATAGAATAGAAGATACAAAAGATTTAATTAATGAATTACAAAGGCTTGAAGGAATAACAGATAAAAAGAAAATATTCAAAAAAGAAGGTAAACCAGAACACAAAATTAGAAATGAAGATAAGAAACCATGCAGGACATGTGAGGATATGGGGAAAGGTGTAAGATACCACCCAGAAGAGAAATGCTGGTTTAAACTAGAGAAAAAAGAGAAACCTGCTATAAGAAGCAATTCAGTAATAGAAGTAGAGCTAAGTACACAAAAAAAAACGAATAGTCATACCATTGATCAGACTTAAAATGCTGCTTGAGAATAAGATAGAGATGATGGGAACATATGATCCAGGTACTCAAGTCTCCTTAATAAACTCAAAGTGGATAAAGATAAAAGATAATAGAGAAGACGTAAACATAATATTAAGGTCTGTCAATGGTGTGAATTATACAAATGGATTAGAAGAATAAAAATATTTAACATAGAAAAAGAGGTAGACATATACATATTTGAAAGAGAGGATTTCGAAGACTTCATAATAGGATTAGATTTAATTCCCATTTTCAAGTTGAGATTGAATGAAAATCTAGAAGTTTCACAGAAAATAGAATAAGAAATAGAAAAACCAAAGATAGGATTAAGTGAAGCCATAAATTGTTCAGTAAATTTTAATGAACATGTGGAAACAGAGGAATTTCAAACAAAGATAGAACATTCAGATAGAGATAAAAAGATTAAGATAGAAAGACTAATAGATAACAATAAATCAGCATTTGCGAAAGAAAAATACGATGTCGGAACTGTTAATGAGTATGAAGCTAGAATTGATTAAATAGTGGAGAAATACTGCAGTAAAAGACCATATAGATGTAATATAGATGACAAAAAAGAGATAGAGAAACAAATAGCCAAATTACTGGAGAAGAATTTAATGGAGGAATCGTATAGTCCTTTTGCTGCACCTATCACACTAGCATATAAAAGACAAAAAGGAAAGACACGTATGTGCATAGACTTCAGAGATTTAAACAAAAACATTGTCCCTCAAGCACAATCATTTCCTTTAATAGATGATACAATAATAAGAGCCAGAAACTGTAAATATTTTACGACACTGTACATAAACTCAGCTTTTTGGTCAATACCACTAAGAATTGAAGATAGAAGAAGAACGGGATTTGTAACGCAAGATGGTCACTTTCAATGGACATGTCTACCGTTTGGTTTAAAAACTTCTCCAGCTATATTTCAACGAATTCTGAGTAACATATTGAGAAAACATGGACTAATAGAATTTTCAGTAAACTACATAGACGATTTCCTAATACACTCACCGACATTTGAAGAACATCTAGACCACATTGAGAAAGTATTAGATGCAATAAAAAAAGAAGGATTTAGATTGAAATTCAAGAAATGTACGTTTGCGGCTAGTTCAGTCAGATATTTAGGACATGTAATAGGAGAAAATACAGTTACACTATTGAAAGATAACATAACATCAATAAGAGATTTCCCGACTCCCACCACACAAAAACAAATCAGACAATTTCTACCACGAATATATAGAAAAGAGCTCAATAATATTAGACCCATTTCATCAACTATTAAGGAAGAATGTAAAATTTATATGGACAGGGGATTACGAAACAGCTTTCGGAAAAACAAAAGAAATGCTATGTTCCCAACCAGTGTTAGAGATATTCGACAAAGACCTTCCAATCAAGATATATACAGATGCATCACTTGAAGGCATAGGCGCAATATTAAAACAAACACAAGAGGATGGAAAAGAAAAACCTGTGGCCTACTTCTAAAAGAAACCTAATGAAACGCAAAAGAAAAAAAAAGCAATATATCTTGAATGTTTAGCTATAAAAGAGGCAATAAAGTACTGGCAACACTGGTTGATAGGGAGATACTTCGAAATACACTCTGATCACAAACCACTAGAAAATATGAATATAAGAGCACGAACAGAGGAGGAACTAGGTGATCTAACCCACTACCTATCCCAATACGATTTTAAAATTATATACGTCCCAGGGAAAGATAATACAGAAGCAGACTGCCTAAGTAGAAACCCTGTGCTAGAACCAAATTGTATAGAAGAAGAAGTGGACTTACTGAAAACGGTAAATTTTATGGAGATAGATGAAATAAGATTAGATCAGATCAATAACATATTATTACAAAAAAAAAAAAGAAAAATTAATAAAGAAAAATGGATTATATTATAAAAAAGTTAAAAAAAAAATCATCTGAAAAATGCAGTATTGACTAAATTAAGAAAGTACACAAGGAATGGTGCCACACAGGGATAACGTAGACAAGAATGAAAATAAGCCCATATTATAGTGCTAAAAATCTAGTTGTGAATATAAAAAAAAATATGTAAAGAATGCGACGTATGCATCAGGAATAAATCAAGAGGACAATATAAATTCGGCTCAATGCCACAATTAGGACCAGCGACCACAGCTTTTAAGATTGTGTCCATAGACACGATTGGAGGACTTGGAAGCACTAGATCGACAAAGAAATATATACATTTACTCGTCGATCACTTCACAAGATATGCGTTGTGACGTATATTCGCGATCGAGCCTCGTCGGGAGATGAGAGACTGACCGGCGCACAACTTACGCGATTCCTTCGCGTTCCAGGCAACCCAGGGATAACATATCCAATTCAAAATAATACCTCTGGTATTGTTGGGCGCCAGGTTCCAAAACGGGAACCACGTATCAATTGTACGGTTGGTCTTCGCGTGCCTACGTTGGCTAACTCAGCTACGGGGCTCTTTCAGAGTAAGGACAACTTCAACAAAATGAATATTCCGGCTTTTTGGGTCAACAATAACCAAAATCAATCGTTTATTTTAATTGCGCCAATTTCGGACGCGACCACGCGGATATAACAAAATCCAAATTGAACAATTTCGAAATAAATAATGGACCCAATAAGATCGCGACTAAAACCACTACAATTGACAATATTAATCTTCGCTTAAGTCCTAATCCGAATTCTACGTACAAAGTTCGCGGTCTGTTCCGCGCAGTCTAACTCTTACAGTTCGCTAAAATACAGAAAATCCAAATTGAACAATTTCGAAATAAATAATGAACCCAATAAGATCGCAACTAAAACATTTCACGCAGTCTAATTCTTACAGTTCGCTCAAATACAAACGTACAATCCGATAAAATTCGATACTTTCGACATTCAATAAATACTTTCATACGATTCGATACTATTCGACATTTTCGACCATCAATAAATACTTTCGAACACTTCGCTACAAATCCGACAATTCACTTCGACATAACTTTCGGACAATTCGAGATATGTTTCAATTACATACAATTTCAATATTTGAGTCAAATCGACAATTTAACGCGATCTAATCGCGACGCTTCGAAAACACAACCTCAAGGACTATTCCGTGTCTCTCGGCAACACGTCCCTAACAGGAACGCGATATAATAAAAGTCGGAGATCTAAGACTCAACATTGCCGAGAGAACTAATCATTCGCTCACAGTCATACGCACTTCGATTTACACAACGCGCGATAAATATGTCCACGATGGGCAGCATATTTATGCAAACACAGTCCCGTGCCGGCCGGCGGAATCTCGTACTCAACACGAACGCGATTCTACGAGTGGGAACATCTCTCACGTGCCTACAGGCACAATTCAACGATAAACGTACAAAAACGCGGGGTGTTACGAGATTTCGTCGCTCACAAAACTTAACAAATCGCTTGCCGAAATCTCTACGTATCTTCGGTCTGGAGAATTAAGCCCATATACGCGGCCTCGGACGAAGTCCGGATTCTCCATACAAATTACCCCGGAAAACAAACGGTTCCGAAAACACGACTCGCGTGGTCGACAATTACCCCGGAACACAAACGGTTCCAAAAACACGACTCGCGTCGTCGACAGTCCAAGCAAGAAGAAAGAAGTTGCCTTCCCTTTCGATCATAATCGGCAGCACCGGAGACTATCATCCTCTCCCTTATTCGCAACCACCGCTGATTGGTCCTACGGCCCCAATCAGAAATCTCCGATCTGACACCACGCGCTACAATTCAAAATCAGTCTTCGCGACAATTCATACGATTCGGGAACAGTGATTACGGGCTGTCCCGCGATGGGCTCCGTCGTCCCCTAGGACTTCGCAACGATTCACCAGGCGTCCCCGGATTCCCAGGTCGCGAGTCTTCGTTCCATTCATTGATAGCGATGGGCCTCCGTCATGAGTTGTGGTGCGTTACAGGTGCTCCGTCGTTCGTAGGTCTATGTCACGCGGAATGAGTAATAGCTCCCTGCTAGTTACTCGGTACGCGTAGACCAGTTCATGTAGCTCGGGTGATAGCGTGCGTAGAGTTGATCCAAGTCGCGAGGTGATTGGTGCGGTGAGCTACAGCGCGCGCAGCTCGGGCCCTGCCGGCGCTCTGACGTCACTCAGCCTTTCGTCCTCGTTCCTCCCACGCTGATGATCCCTCGCTGATTCTTCTTGAGATTCGGTAAGCCCGCGAATACGATATTCGCGGCATGGGACATAGCAAAAAAATCAAAACAACAAAATCAGAAATCAACCAATTCGCAACTTCGTTAGCCCTTGAGGTGGTGGCTTCTTGCCTGGATTCTTCTCTAATACGCGTTTTTCCGCGTAACACGACAGTTCCCGCCGAGGACCTGACGGGGTAAAATCTACCACGTCACAGCATTTATTTTAACATCAAAAACTCAAATCGCCAAGGACTTTATAAAATTCGTTCAAACTTTGCTGGAAATAGAAAAGATCGGAACAATCTTAACGGATCAATACCCTGGAATAAATTCAAGAAAATTTAAAAATTATTTAAAAGAGAAAGAAGTGCAACTTATTTTTACTGCAACAAATGCACCATTCTCTAATGGACTAAATGAAAGACTAAATGAAACGATAGTAAATAAAATAAGATGTACAATAAACGAAGAGAAAAAGAAGAGAGCATGGACATCGACAGCGAGAGAATGTGTGAATAAGTTGTAACGTATTTCCACCGGAGCCGCCTTGGGACCGTGATTCGAAAAATCACGTCACAAAGTATAATAGACTAGAACATACAGTCACAGGATTCTCACCAGAGTATCTACTACATGGCACAGACACCAGTAACGTACCAGAAGAATTAAGAAGAACATAGAAGACTGGATAACAGATAAAAAGTTGGCATTGGAAAGAACACTGAGATCACATAAGTATAATAAAAATATATTCGACAGAAATAGAAGACACCATGAATTCAACGTGGGAGATTTGGTATTCATAGAAAATGGAAACAAACTATAGGAAAAAGCTAGAAGAACTAAGAATCGGACCATTCACAATAGAGGAAAAAATTTCGAACTCAATTTACAAAATAAAGACTGGTAAAAGAAATCAGGATTCAAGTCTATTCCACGTGACGAAACTAATTCCAAGGTTAAATGATGAGTGTGATTGAAAATTGTGCAATTTTCCTCTCGCAGAGGGGAGATGTAAAGAGAATATACTCTCTTTAAACTTAGCGCGCTTAGTAGGCTGCGCGCGCGCCTCTATAACATCCGCTAGATGTCCCGTCGAGTATGAGATGAAGCGACATCGGGGAGAGGAACCGACAGCTAACAGCCGTATTCATACGGCGGTATTCATAGTCGTTCCTCAAGGGATAAGGGGCCCTCATTGGCTCACTTATTTCGCGGACGCGTTTCATAGTCGAAACTTGAGGGCTCATAATGCCCTCAATTGGCTTCTTCCCTTGAGGTTGGTCGTGAGATCCTTCAAAGCTGAAGCTATTCGAGGTTATACGGAGAAGCTTTGCCAGAACTGTTTGTGACAAATGGAGGAATTTGACGTTTTCTACGAAAGTGATACTAGCAACGAGGGTGAGGATGAGCAACCCAATTATCTAAGAAAACGCTATATCCGTGATTATGCAAATCTTTTAGAGCACTATGAAGACCATGAATTTTCAAGAAGATATCAATTTACTAAAGCCGTTGTAATTGATGTATTGTTGCCTTTAACGCGTGCGAAGCTGGAAAAGCATTGTAATCGAGGACTACCTATACCTCCACTTATACAATTGCTAACAGCCTTAAGATTTTATGCATCAAACAGTTTTCAGGTATATATGCATTCAATTACTATGATATTATAGCTTATACCGTGGTGGTGTACACTTGAATAACAGTAGTATTAAAGTTAATTGGTTTTTTAGATGGTTCATGAAGATCTGCGTTGGTTGAGTCAAGCCTCAGTAAGCCGCATCGTGAAAAACGTCTCCATGGCATTTGCTGAACAGTTGAAGCAATTTATTTGTTTCCCACGAAGTGACACAGGAATCCGTCGAAATACAGCAACATTTTACACGATTGCTCATTTTCCTTCTGTTGTTGGATGTTTGGATTGTACACACATTCCAATTTCAAATCCAGGCGGAGAAAATGCCGAAGTTTTTCAATGCAGAAAAGGCTATTTTTCTTTAAATGTACAGGTACATGCATTTTTCAATATTATCAGACAAGCAGAAATACGAAGAGATGTTTTTGAACTTTATCTTCATGTACAATTGTTTTATTTCAGGTTGTCTGTGGCCCAAACATGGAAATTATGGATATTGTTGTAAGACCTATCGTTCAACACACGATAGCGTAATTTTTGATAGAAGTGCTGTTCGAGCACGTTTTGAAGCAGGCGAATTTCCCGGCGTTTTGCTTGGAGATAACGGATATCCCTGTCGTAAATACTTATTAACTCCAATATTAAATCCAAGTGATGAGCAGGAAATTGGTTACAATAATGCCCATATAAAAACTCGAAATATCATTGAAAGAGTTTTTGGTGTTTGGAAACGTCGCTTTCCATGCTTACAAAACGGTTTGCGAACAGGATTGAAATCGACGTTGGCAACTATTTGTTCTTGTGCTGTATTGTATAATATAGGTTTACGTCATAATGAAAATAACATTCTTGATCAAAATGTAGTTTCCGACGATGTAGACGATGGATCAGTTTACATTAATTCTAATGAAGGAAATTCGTAATTCGCAGTCCGCAGAACATTCGTGAATACTTACTTTTAAGTTTCTGTTTGTTTTACTGTAAATGAACGTATAACGATATTTCTAGTTATGATTTTGGGTAAGACTAAATAATAGATTACGCACATTTACCATTAAAATTATATTTATATCTAATTTATTAAGAAGTACATTTTTCTCCTGTTGCTGCCTGAAATTCCATCATTGCCTGTTCTAATTTAATTTCAGCTAAATTAGCTTCTGTTTCTGCAGTCCTTATTCTAAGTTGATGCAATTCCCTTTGTTGCTCTAGTGCCTGTTTTGCCTTTTGTATGCGTAATTGTTTCTCCTCGTCATCTTTTCTGGTACAATACCTCCTCTTGCAAGTGAACGAAGGTATTGACGGCATAACTTTTTCACTAGGAGTGTTCACAATAGTAGCCTCAGGACTAAGACATCGTTTAGATTTTGTTACATGTGGTGTGATCAACGATTCCTCGAAGCAACCGTCCAAATATTCTAATTCATAATCTATGTCCTCTTCTTTGTCCTGATTATTATCTGCAAACAAATAATCATTGCAAGAATCATTCATGAGCAGACAGGTATTATTCGCATCTTTCATATATTTTTATTTTGTAATTACCTTTATTTACGTATGCAGCTGTGCTATCCCAGGTGCAGGGTAATTCCACATCTGCATGTGGTGCTGCTTCATTTACTAATTTTAAAATGGGATCACATAATTCAGGTACAGGAGGACCGCCTCCTGTGAGTAATCTTTCTCTTCTGAATTCGGTCGTTTGTCGTCTTTTCCTGAAAAAAATTGTGTTTTCTTATGATACGATAAAAAATTATATAGTAGAGTCAATAGTTTTAAACACATCAAAAACATTCAGAAAGAATAGTCATGCAAGGCAAAAAACGTATCTGTATAATTACTTTTGTTTTAAATTTTCCTATAGTTTCCTTAGTTGTTTTTCCGTGCGTATGCCGAGCCCTTGACTATTAAAAGAATGCGCTATCCGAACCCGCGCATCGTTTTTTTCTTTCATATTTACAGCACCAGTTTTTTTATTTTCAAGAATATTTCTATGTTTGTTCACCAACTGCACTAATAATATTTTTTCCGCCTCTATAAAATGTTGTTTGCTACAAGTTGCGTCCTTTGCTGCCATGATGAAACTTAAAAAACTCGTCAATAATTAATAAATGCACAAAATTTTCATCCAACTATTGCAACTATTGTATATACATACACATGTATTGTGTATAGACACTACAGGCGCTGCCATGTGACGCTACACAAATAGCCGTATTCATAGTCGTTCCTTGAGGAATAAGGATCCCTTGTTCCTCGTTTCGCGTTTCATAGACCTTCCTTTACAGTACAAGGAGCCTTATTGGTCTCCTTATTTCAAGGGAGGTCTCGAGCTTCCTTGAGGATACTTTCTGCACTGTGATTGGCTACTTCGTTTGATATGTCTAGCGCCACTAGCGGCTGGTTTTAATCATCAGTTTTCAGTGCGTTTACGTTTTACGTAATCTTTTACGTTTCGACCCTCATTGGGGTCATCTTCAGAAATGTTTTATTACTAGGTAAACATGTATGAACTGTTGAACAATCATTGGTTAGATTGTGTACAAAATAGTAGGCCAAACCTAAAGCCATAGTTAATAGATCAGCTATGGCTCTTTTTAACTTTTGGCTAATCCTGCCTTTACATGTAACACACAAACTCTTGTTGGTTTGGCCTACTATTTTTTACACAATCTAACCAACGATTGTTCATACATGTTTACCTAGTATAGCTAATAGCTAATTCCTGACCTAGTTCTACACGGTCTACTAGGCGTTATCTAAAAGGTCTGCATCGAGAACCCGGAGGGGGCTAGATACCTTCAAAAGGTATTGAACCCTTGCCGAGGTCAACGGGAAGGTGGAGTGCCCCACACACACTTCTTGATCCCTGCATGACGGGAACCAGCTTCGTGCAGCCGCTCCTGAGTGGATCCCTAGGAGTAGAAGGTTACTTCAGCTGGGATTACAACAGATCCTCGTTCTAAGAAGTTCCACCCGTCACAGTATATTAATAATTATTCCCAAACGAACCATTAAACTCAATTACTATAAGTTAATATCGCAAGCGCAATAATAAAATTGTTACTTTTGATATCTATCACATAACTTGATATAACATTAAACCTGATCCCATTTGTCATTTACCAATTAGTAATTTTGTATCCTCCTCTATTTTCCAGAATTATTCAACGACTGAGAAATTTTCCATTATACTTTGTAATACGACAATGGGAATATAATAAACCAAAATAATATTCACTTTTTTCTATCCTAATAAATGTCAATCACTTATAAATCTCATTTGTATGTTTTAATCATATTTTAATCATTTGGTTCCTTATAGAGGAAGCTATGTGACGGAGGAAAATTTGCCTGTCGAGATTTTCATGTCACTATGTTCAGAATGTGCCAAAACGTCGAGAAAATGTCCAGGTGTGTGCGGGCGCGCGTGTGTGATGTGTGTGATGGCCTAAAAGTCAAACATATATAACTCGAGAACAGTTTTAGCTACAGCCTCTAAATTTTGCAGGCATGTCCAGCTCTATAATACGTTCATTGACTATAATTTTCGTCATGATTTAAGCTGCGGCTCGGATTTTATTTCGTTTTCAAATTCCCAAAAAAAGAACGTTATCACTCTATCTATCTGAATCTAAATAGTTCTTGACAAAGAGATTTGTATCCAAGATTGGTTGGTATTGCATTTGGGCCGAATCTATCGAAAAGTTTTGATTTTATGATATTTTGAATTTTTCGAAAAATAAAATTTATCAATATAACTCAAATATGTCTCAAATTTGTCGGAGATCGGCAAAACGGATCTGATTATACATTGTGACGCTCTGGACCACGAAAATGGCCCAGGGTCTCGCAAATTCAGATATCGCAAGTTTTACGGGGAAGGGGGAGGGAAGAAGAAAGGGGACACGGTGTAGAATAAAAAGAAGATATAATCGAAATAAGTAAAGGTTGATACAGAAGAACAAATAGAAAAGAAAATATGATCAGAAATAAAATACTTAGGCTAGAAGACGCAATCAAAATAAGCACGCGTGTACTCGCTCGGGAGCACGCGGTGTCGGAGAACTTTAAGTGGGCTCGTCGGGAAGGAGGGTTCGGGGGACGGAGGGGTACGGTATTGACAAGGGGGACAGGGGGGGGGCTGTCAGCTGAGGAATAGGTTTGGAACAATATATGGGCGCCAACTACTGTAACAGTGTAGCACCGACGAGTGACCCCGAGAGGTCCTCGTTTGTTTACTCGACGGGATTTGGCTAGGCTAGCGGAGGGAGAGGTGAGGGGGGTCTCAGGGAGGAAGGTTCCCGAACGCAAAAATGGCTACTTGAAAATTACCTCGGTGTTAGAACGCAAAAGGGGAAAAGGGGGTGGGAGGAGAGGGAAGGGCTGAGGGTCGTCGGGGAAGGGCGCAAGATACTAAAATTAGGGCGCACGCAATATACTACGGGCCTCGAGTTGGTGGGCGGAAGGCCCGTCGCAAATACGAAAAGAATCACTAGAATGCCGGCCCACGTGGGACGGGTCGCTATGTCCTGAAGGGACCTACAAAATCTACTGCGCAAATGCTAAGGGCGGGGAGGGAAGAAAAGGGTAGCTAGGAGAATTCAAGCACTCAAACGTACTCACGCCAATCGCTCGTCACACTGATAATCCGTAATAATCACACTTCACAGAAAGCACACTTAGATTTCGCTACTCGCACTCACTCTTAATTCACACGCACGCTTTTCAGTCGCCTGGCTCGAAGTGAAGAGATTTCCGGTCGTCCGGGTCCTCGTGGGCCTCCAGGGCCTCGCTGATTGGCTGGGGCTGCTCAGCTGAGAGGGCTACGCGCTTTGGCATTGGTTGGACGTTCCGGCAGGGCATGGCATTGGTCCTTTTCAAATGGCTGTGTTGCCGGACCTTCCAGGGCCTTGGATCGGCCGCACGGCGCTGGCTTTGCCGGCACGCGTGCTGGCTGCGCGCGCCGGTCAATATGGCGGCCTCCAGGCCTGTCAGAATCCTCCTGGGCGCGTCTGCGGTCTCGGAGGGAGAGGGCTCCGCCGCTGTCACACGGGACTTTTTCCTGCCCGCGTGACGGGACTGCACCGGGGCTGCATGTATTGGTGGTGATGGTGGTAGCTGGGCATCCATCCCACGGGCGACTCGATCAGCTGTGTATCCTGCCCATGCCATCCCTGCCTTCCGCTGCCTCGGCGACGTAGCCGCTCTCGCGGTCCATCCAGGGATGCTGTGCTCTCGTGGCAGGTCCACGACGGTGTCCTTGTTGCTGGTGCTGGTTGTTGGTCCTCGGAGATGGTCCTCGAGCCAGTGCCCTACGGGGGAAGAGGAATGGTGGCAGGGTGGGAGGGGTGGAGGGAAGGGATCTTATCCTTAACGTAATGGCTAAAACATCTAAATAAACGCAGTTAACAATACTTAACTATAAAACGCAATACTCGAGGCCTATGGGACCTCGAGCCAGGAGGCGGAGGGGAGTCTGCAGTAACATTTTTGTTACAAACTCCCTCCCGCTTAGACGAAAGCACCGTCCAAAGAGGGTGCTTGAGCGGTCATTCACACGGGGGAGGGAAGAAGGGGGAAAAGGCACCGACTGGGACGAGGGGCTCGACTAGGGTACAGGTGGGAGTAGGGTAGGGTGAAATAGGTACTCCAGGTTTTTGGCTAGTTACCATGTTTAATCTCCAAAAAAAAAGAAAAGGGGTCAACAACAACAAAAATAAACTTTAAATAATATAGCAAACTGAAAAGGCCGTTTCATGGCGTCATAAAAAAAAGAACCAAGCAGGACACAAAAAAAAGAAAGCGGCCTTCCTGCGCCTGTCCTGTCCTGTCCTGAGAGAGAGAGAGTCGGGGACGTAGCCGGGGTTGTCGTTGGGTGTCCGTTATAGGGTGGGGGTCTTCCGTTTCTACTCCTTCCCGATCTGGTTCGGGCAGCGGGCCGCGGGGTGGTTGGCCTTACCGCAGGCCCGGTGCAGGGCGGCGACCTCGGGGGCTCGTGGCGGCCGCTTCTTGATTAGCCCCATTAGTGACACCCGGCGGGGCGCGGGCCTTGAAGGGGGGGACGGTGGTGAGGGGAGCGGCGAGGAGAGGTACGTTTCGCTCCCGGATGTAGTGTCCTCGTCCGTGCCTGCTGGGGGTGGCGGCGTTCTGGTGCCGACTGCCGGTGGTTCGGGTGGCCCAGGCAAATACCCTATTTGGGCCCATCGGGCCTCCCTGGTCCTGGGGGCGGCGCGGCCCACTCGTCTTGGTCCGGGCATTCTGAAAAGGTGGAGGGTCTGTATGTAGGGGGGGGGGGGGGGGGTTCTT
>NW_014333257.1:3129-11655 GCF_000341935.2 Cephus cinctus | reverse complement strand
GGGGGGGGGGGGTGTGGTTCTTTCCCCAGCTACTAACTCCGTGTAGCACCCGTTATTCGCTTTATTCTACTCTACGGAGGAAAGGGAGTCAAAACTACATTCACTATTTACGCAAAAGCAAACTACTATTACTTGCATTGTGTAATCGCGATTAGGGCCGCACGTGTGGTATATTGCGGGTTCTGGTTCTAAGGGCGTAATGCTGTTGTGGAAGGGCTTCATTTCTTAGGGGACCACGGGAGGTTTTGCTGCCGCGCGGGCGTCCTCTTGGCCTTTTCCCTGGCGCTGGTGCAGCGGGAGTGGGAGGGCTGGATAGGAATTCAGGTGGATCGGGATTTTCAGGTTCTTCAACTATGGGAGGCAATGGCGTAGGGAGCGATTCTTTTATAACAGTGTCTTCAGTCTCGGGGTCGGGGTCTCTCGTGCGAATTGGGTCCTCGGGGATTTCCATAGGGGAGGTATAGGGCTTCAGGTCCTTCACATGGACTTTAGGCCACTTTTTCTTTAAGGAGACGTGGATCTCATAGACCACGGGGCAAATCTTTTTGGTGATGGTGTAAGGACCTCGGTATTTCGGGGACAGTTTCGCGGCGACGTTTTGGGAAGCGGACGAAAGGACTCGATTTCTCCGGAGGACCAGGTCTCCAACTAGGAACTCGCGGTCTGATTTCCCTCAATTGTAGTAGCGGGCTTGCCTTTTTGAGGCCTCGGACACGTTTTTTGTTACCCAGTCGTGGATAAGGGGAAGGCGTCTCATCCTATCCTCCCAGACTGATACGGCCTATACGCCCCTGGACTCGGCCCGTCGTCTCATGCTGCTGCTGATGCTGGTGTCCCTCTGCCCGAATCCGTATCCGGTCCATCGTCTTCTCTTTCCGGCGAGGCTGAGATGACCGTCCGACCGCGAACTTCCACACTCAGTTCTCTTAGACGCTCCAAGTCTCGTTCCATGGCGTCCTCTAATAGGTGCCACATCCTCCGTGACATATTATACCGAATCCTCAAAGCTTCGGCTACCAACCTCCACTCTTTAAGACTCTGGCTCTCATACTCCATCGCTTCCTCTATTACTTGCTGCATTTCGCTGTCTTGCTCCATAATGGGTTCGACTAAAGGTTAATTATCACTTGGGTTCAGGTATATATACCCTTCATCCTCTCTAGGTTCCTTCAGACCACTGACCCTATAGACGCAGGGTCTCTGGGTCACTGCGCGGTTATGGAGTTCCCTCCTGAGTGTATTTTCTTTAATTGGAATTGGGTTTCCATGTACCGTGATGCTTAATTCCCAAGATATAGATGCACTTTTGTTCCAGTTCCCCGGACCATTAAACCCATAATTAGGGAGCTCATAGTGCTGGGAAACTTGATGGAATCCCTGTACAAGAGCTCCTTCTTCAATTCGAGTTGGATGTGATTGCCTTCGTTCGAGCCCTTTTGGTTCTTCTTTTTGTACCAAATTGACATCTTTCGGTGCATTCTTTTCTGGCTCTCTCAGACCATTGACCCCATAGACCGAATGCTCTTGAGGCCAAGTCGTTGGTTAGGATTTCTGCAGACATGGTTTCTCCTCAGTCCGAATTGGGTGTAGATCCTTCTCGAAGCGCCCTTCGGTCTTTTTTTGGAGCCTCCACTTGTTCCTGTCGTTCGTCTCCTTTTCCTTCCATCTGACCATTGATTCCATAGATCAGCAGCTCACGGGGCTGGGTTTCTTGTCGGATTCTCTTAAATAAGATTTCCTCATCATTCCAAATTGGTTTTGACTCTCTTGCCGTAGGTCCTTTTAGCTCCTTTTGGTCCGTCAATTCCTCTTCGGTGCCGTGTCCATTGACCCCCATGATGCCGTAACGATAGGATATTTCTATGCATTTCCCTTGCATGTTCTCCCCCTGTCTTTCTAACCGATTTCGGTTCGACCCTTTTCCCTTTGCCACTTCAATTACCTCAATGATCCTGATTTCCTGCCATTATTGGTTCCTGCGCTGCAACTGCGGGTGTACGTTCCTTTCGTTCGTTACCGTTTATTGTAGCCAGATCCTTCCTATTCCAACATTGATTATTGCCTTGTATTTGGTCAGGAAATTCATGCCTAGAATGAGCGCTGACAGCCCTTCGTCCCCGTCGTAACATTTCTGGCTATATTGGTCCTTTCCTATGGCGAAGCTAATCTCCACCTATTGGCCGATCTTTTGTGTTTTTCGAAGGCTCCCACCAAGGTGACCTTTTGCCCCGCAGTTACTTTTATTGGATTCCCTGTCGTCTTCAATGCATCTTGCCGGATGAGAGATACCTGTGCTCCTGTATCAAGGATGGCCTCAATTTTGTGGTCCTTCAACTCAGCTTGCACCACTGGTGATCCCACACTACCAGTTATCTTCTTTTCTTCCTTTATTATGCGTGATTCTTCTTCCGGTCCTATTACTGCGATGGCTGACTCCCCTGCTCATCCTGGACCGATCGGCGTCTTCAGGTTGCCCCTTATTTCCTTCGTCGGAATTCGTGGGGTGGCTCTTCCTTCTTGGCTCGACGTCAAGTCCTTCTTTTCCGCAGAGTCGTGCAGATGCAGTGTTCGAACCTGTTTTGCTCCCCCTGCACTCTTGGCTGCGTCGATCCCCTAGGATACTCCAGCTTCTTGATTCTCCTGCTGTGTCCGATCTACTCCTTGTGCGGGATAGTGCCGCGGTTGCTGCTGTCTGCGGTGCCCTTCCGTTCCAAATCTTCTAGGTGTGCCCTCTGACCCTCTCGGTCGTTCAAACTCGAAAATCCCTCTGATCCGGTCCATTCTTGCTAATCTCCGAGCCATCTTGTGTATAATACACGGTACTGAATCACTTAGTTTTTTGTACGTATCCGGGCCGTAGTGGATCATCATTCTTCTTATAATCCATTCGTCCCTCAATAGTTGATCCATATGTTGTGCGTGAGTCGCCCATGTCAGGAAATATGCTTCCTTAGACTGACCTTTTTCCGCTTCATATCTGCCTCCCCAAAAAAATGATGCCACATCATGTTGAATTTCTTCGTTCCAGTATTATTCTAGGAACCAGTATTTCAACTTTTGGTATGTTACTGCAGTGACCAGTTAGGCCCACTGCCTTGCTTCACCTTTTAGTGCATTGGTGAAGGCCAGTTTCTTTTCCGTACTGGACAAACCTTCATCCGCTGCAGCCATTTCGAAATTCTTCAAGAATTTCTTTGGGTTCTGCGCCCTCACATCTCCCGAGAAGACGAGGGCTTCTAGCCTTGACGTTACTTTCACCAGTCTTAGCGTATCCCCCCTTGGTCGGATATGTGTTCCGAGTACAGATTCTACGAACCGATCCATTGAATCTTGTGGTGATGGTCGGACCCGTTCCTCTCTCTCTTCTCGTGGTGAGGATGCTCTTTGTTCTTCCACTCTTGATGTCGATGGTTTGTTCCTGAATTTGTCGGGTAATGCTGTCCGTGATTTGGACTGCTAATCTTCCCATTGCCTTTGCTAGGGCCCGACTGACTGCTTTGTCAATCTGCTCTTGCATTGTAACTGTGGATGCCTGAGTCGCTTCTTCATCATCCAGAATTTCCAATTCTCTTTCCGGTGATCCGGATACCTTAGATACTTCATGTCCTTCTACTGCCGTCATTGCTCTTGTACGCACCCTTAACATTCTATTGGTCCTATACCAGGAGTGTATTCTCCTGTTTACCTTTATTCGATAGTAGTGAGTGATGTAAGAAATCCTTGCGACAGTCCTGTTACGGTCGCCATTATGTAACCGTTGCCTGGGTTCGGGATTGTCCTGTTACGGTCGCCAAATGTAACCGTTGCCTGGGTTCGGGGTTTATCCTTTCCGCCGCCGATCGTACTCGTTGCTTGGCATCCGTTGTTGTAGACTGTTGTAACTGGTCCAACCCTTTAGAGACCCTTGTGCCCGATGTCCTCAGTGGTGCAGAGGGATCTGATCCTGCTATGGGTCGCTGTCTCTTTTCAACGGCGTTACCCCTTTTGTGAGCCTCCCCTGTCTCACTGTGCTTCCGGTCGCCCTCAGGTCGTTTACATGGAGTTTCGTGGTCGTCACGAGCTGGTCTTATCCTTTCGGTGCCTTTGTGGAGTATCATTTTTTTACCTTTACTGTCGCCAGCCAATGCTTTAATGACCCTATTGGCAGGTCATTGATTTTATGCCCAGGCTCTTATCTCGGTAAATGGTCCTCGGAGTACTCCAATATCTGGTATTGATAAAACGAAGGCCCTTGGTGCTAGTAAACTCTGGTTCTTACCGGATGCGCCTATCCCGTACTCTTTACAGTGACTTCTTCTCGGTTGATGACCGCACTTGACACTCAAGGTCGAATAAAGGTGAATTGATTACTCTTACTAATTTAATGTTTCACTTTATTCTTAACTTCTATAACTTTACACTTTGTCGGTTGGATTGATCCTGATGTCCTACTAGGCTTGCTCGCCTTATATGTTGTCCGTTATTTTTGGATATCACAAAGGTCCCGTATTGGTTACTTCCGTTTTTCAATTTCGGGACGCATTTACGTCCCTTTTTCCAATAAAATGTTACGCAACCGGTCAGGAGCTCCAGGGTCATAGGCATTAGGGAACATTAAGTTAATATTTTCGCATACAAATATTTCATACGTCACGACCACCTCACCGGAACCGAGCCATCCGGACAGCTGGAAGCCCACGAAGGAGGATAAGCAGATTTTACGCCGAGGAACATAGAGAGCTGCCGTGTCGACCTGACGACTCCACCCTATAAGGGACCCTACCCGACAAAGAAGACGGAGGGTCAACCCAAAAGGACAGCGCCATGGACTCCACCTTACCTATCGATACAAATATTTCATACGTCACGACCACCTCACCGGCAAAGAAGACGGAGGGTCAACCCAAAAGGACAGCGCCATGGACTCCACCTTACCTATCGTTTTATATCGCCAGTATCGATAGTTACTAGTAGTAGGACTAGTACCGAAGACGGGGAAGTCTAGAGTTCCGCGAGACTCCTCGTGCTGGATGATCAGCGGACCTCATCGTGGAGGCACCGTAACTGGCTTGCCACAGGAGGCAGAAACGACCAGACCTACCGCAGTCATCAGGATCTGAGCCACTATTGTCGCGGACAGGGCCGGAATGTCATCGCCGCCAGAGGCCACTGGACACCCCGAGCTACGGCAACGAGGCTGTGACTATGTTCCGCGTGGCTAGCGAACTTACGACCAGGATGTCAAAGTGTTGCGTTTAGTCCGCGATTGGAACTTTTATTTTACGCCGTCCTTCCGAGTATTATGTATCGTTGCTCCGGAGTCTACCGAATATTGTTGAAGTCCGTCTCGTAGGGGTAAGGCAATTGAGCCACAGATGTCACTCTAGTATTACATCGTGTGTTTTATCGAGGAATAGTTCCAACGGCATGACTTTTGTAACAGCGTAGTAATACAAGTATTGTACATCCTCCCGAGGATCTAATTGGCTATCTAAGGGCACTACTTTTGATTGTTGGCGGGGACGCGAGTCCCAGCCCTACAGTGAACTTTGCGTGTAGAACATTCTTGTCTGAGTTACCATCGTGGTCGGGTGCGAATTTTTTACCGTCAATAGTTTCAGTAATACCGGTAAGAATCTTGTAATGAGTCACGAAATCTTTTCCATACAGCTATCTTTCCTATCGTTTTCGTATTCACGTTTTTCCCAGGGCCTTCGCCTATGGATGATTTCAGTATCGCTAACGTGGAAAAGATTCCGTGTATCGCCTATATTTCTTTAGTGAACTATTATATCTTGATTTTGTAATATTTTCTTAGCGCAAAAGTCTCGTGACCCTGGAGACCTAACAGAAAGAATCCGCGAGTTCTCGCTTCACGAGGACACGTATAGTGGATCGTGTTTGTCTCGCTTTCCGAGACTTCACGTAGCGTCGCGTGTGTCCCGCTTCACGGGAATTTACGTATCGTATACGAAAGTTTAGCAAAAGAATTACTTCAGATTTCGTTTGATTTGCCTAAATTGTTATCAATTACCTTTATTTGACTCGTTTCGAAATTATTATTTGTTAATCGTTGAAATTCTCAATCGTCCTAAATAAACGGACACCTGTTATTGTTTTCTATTCCGAGGTTCTCATTCTCCTAGTCAATTCCCTTACCAACACCTCGGTGATCCCTGCCCCTCTACCATCTCGCGAATTATCTGTGCTGGTCGGTGGCACTCTCTCCGTCCCTTCTGGAATTATTTTGCAGATTTCGTATCGTGACGCAAAGGTGCGTCTGGCGCCCAATCGGTCTTTTTTGGTATCGTATTCCAGGAGGATAGAGGTTTATAATTTGTCGACGGAAAATCAGCTGTTTTGCTACGAACGGCTCGGGTAATTAAATTTGGTTATAATTTGAGATGAAATTTTCGTCACAATGTATACTACTGTCCCCTCTTACAGGGTTCTGTCTGACTATTGAACCATTTTAAGACCTAATAATTTTATGAAAAATAAAAGTTGTTTGCTCTGATGTACTTGTCAATCAGATTTGGGTGTTATTGCCCTTGATTTGACCTTGTTCATCTAAGCGGGTTTGCCTTCAAAGTCACTTCCTGGATAACCTTCTTGTCCTCCAATGTCCTCTTGCGTCTCCTCGGTTTCTGGTCGGTCAATGGGCCTTCCTTGATGGACCCCTCCGCTTGCCTGACGCTGACTCCCCCTTCTCCGTGGGGTTCCCTCCCAACTCCAATCGTCGACCATGATAAGGGTTGGTAAAGGGCGAAATCTCCTTTTTCCCTCTCTATCCCTTCTCCCGGCTCTATGGTCATCCCCTTAGTCCTTTATCATGTATTTTGATAAGGGTTGGTGACGCTTAACCGCCACCCATTTCCGCGTCGTGCCTTTAACCTGTGGTAGACGTGTGCGGAGTTTCAACTCCTCTGGTTCATCCCTCCTTGTCCTCTTCTCGCACTCTCCGTTTAAGGTGCTTCCGAAAATTGATGGTATGCAGGCGCTACATAATTCCATCGTCTGACCTTGACCTTTAGTGGATGTATGCAGAGTTTCAACTTCCCTGGTTCATCCTTACATGTAGGTCAATAATTCTCCATTGGGGTTTATACGGAAGCCCGGTAGTGACATTGGATTTCTTACTCGGAATGTCTGAACTTCTTCATGCTGACACACTCTGTCTTCATATTTTTCATCGTTATACATCTTCTGATACACTGTGTCTACATAAATTGATGAAATGGCGGACTCTTTATTACCGACAATTGAATTTAATTCTTCAATAGTTATACCTCAAAACTAGATGCATCAATAAGGTATTGGTAAAGGGAGTATGTGTTCTAGACTTGAAACGAACTTTATGGCAGCGTCAGGCAAAGACAAATCCTATTAGGTTGGGCCCACTTTATCAGTGGCTTAGTTTCCACCGTGCAGGGTTTAAATAGAGTTAACCAATCACATATAGGAGTTGAATGGAATTCACCAATGAGTAATAGGTTTAACTAACTATTTTAGGCCTGTTTGGTTATGTGCTTTTAGCATCGACATATAGTACTGGGCTGCTCACTGTAGCAGCAGACACGATACAAATAGACGAGGTATAGCCACTAGCGGTTCTGCGCATTTTGACGGTGACGTCACTGGACCAGTCTACTCTAATTGGCTGACCATTCACTGCCGCGATGTTCTTATGTTTTAAGCGTTACACCGCTTGTTTCCGGGCTAGATTTGGCGCCAAACGTTCGTCGTGACTAGAGTCCCTCTAGTCAGAGTCCGGCCAACACCCGGAAGGGACACCATGTTAAGGGCAGAAATGAGTAGGGAGATTGCCAATGAGCGTGTTTTTGGTGGTCTCAATTTTTCTCTGGTTTCGGCGCGCCACCTTAGCGGAGGGCCTCGAAACAGTTCCACGTTTTTGATTGGTAGTGTATATATAGTCAGAGATGAGTAGGGAGATTGCCAATGAGCGTGTTTTTGGTGGTCTCAATTTTTCTCTGGTTTCGGCGCGCCACCTTAGCGGAGGGCCTCGAAACAGTTCCACGTTTTTGATTGGTAGTGTATATATAGTCAGAGATGAGTAGGGAGATTGCCAATGAGCCTGTTTTTGGTGGTCTCAATTTTTCTCTGGTTTCGGCGCGCCACCTTAGCGGAGGGCCTCGAAACAGTTCCACGTTTTTGATTGGTAGTGTATATATAGTCAGAGATGAGTAGGGAGATTGCCAATGAGCCTGTTTTTGGTGGTCTCAATTTTTCTCTGGTTTCGGCGCGCCACCTTAGCGGAGGGCCTCGAAACAGTTCCACGTTTTTGATTGGTAGTGTATATATAGTCAGAGATGAGTAGGGAGATTGCCAATGAGCCTGTTTTTGGTGGTCTCAATTTTTCTCTGGTTTCGGCGCGCCACCTTAGCGGAGGGCCTCGAAACAGTTCCACGTTTTTGATTGGTAGTGTATATATAGTCAGAGATGAGTAGGGAGATTGCCAATGAGCCTGTTTTTGGTGGTCTCAATTTTTCTCTGGTTTCGGCGCGCCACCTTAGCGGAGGGCCCTCG
>NW_014333257.1:0-2325 GCF_000341935.2 Cephus cinctus | reverse complement strand
GAATTATCAGAAAATTATGTCGAGGTATAATTTTAACTCTGAATTATTGTTTACATCAGAACATACTGATAATTCGAGATATTAAAAATACAATTATCTTTCCGTAGGTTTGAATAAAAAAAATTTACTAAACTGAATCAGGCTACTCAAAAATGTATGAAACTAGGTAAATTTTTTTTATTCAAGCCTACGGAAAGATAATTGTGTTTTTAATATCTCAAATTATCAGTATGTTCCGATGTAAAAAATAATTCAGAATTAAAATTATACCTCGACATAATTTTCTGATAATTCAATGTATTAAAAATGTTACCTTTACCTAGCCTTGAATGGTAAAAATTAAATGAAAAAAAAAATCCCTAACCAGATACATTATTCGTTTCATCGTACTATAGAAAATAATTGGTTCATTTTTATATACTGTAACGTTCCACCCTTATACCCCCCTATCCTCTATCCTTTTTTCTTCCCAATCATCCATTCTCGATGATGGACACGTCAAGAGCCCCACATAAGAGTGCATAACGCACTGTGGATGTGCATAACAGTATCTGAGAGAACTCCTCAAATCCTAGAATTCCTCAATAATCCTATCGACCTCTCACAGCAACGCCGATAAAGGAAAGGGAAGACAGGACTTTTAAATATCTAATATTGCGTAATTCCCTTGAATCTAGTCACAGCGACAGTCATGAGGATATAATATTAGAAATGATTACTTTTAATATTCCTAGAATCCGAAATACAGTCGACAGACTGAAACCAAAACAAACAAATGCTCAGACGCTATAAGCCGGCACGCGCCGAAGACAATAGAAATACCAGTAAGCCGGCACTGGAAGAAAACCGCTAATTGAATCAGTCAAATCAAATAGTCAAATCAAATCGTAAATCAAAATATTGAATCCATAAAGCGATGTTAACACCTCGGATGGATAAAAATCGTTATCCCCACTAGTTTTAACGTATGCGTATCGAGGATATAAGCAGCGGCTTCCTCGATAGGAAATCATTCGATTCAATCGTGTCTCTCTAGACTAATCAACTACATACTTGTGCACCACTAGACGACAAGAAGCAGTAGAAGCTATAGAAAGTTCAATTATTAAGAAACCTGCACTCCTCAAAAAGAATTCCTGCAGCAACGTCATAGTGCCGGCGCTGTCAGCAACTCTCCAGAATTCACATCACCAAAAACCCTTATGAAGTGAAGATACAGCGAACGGGGGTCATTATGACCATCTGTGGGTTCTGATCTTTACGACACCTATTTCCCGCTGGACCACAGTCTTCGGACGCATTGTGCACTCTGCTGTATTGTGGCTGCAGCTCCTTCTTTCCAAATCCCTAAAGTGAATGGTTCGGCGAACGGAGATCATTGTGACCTTCTGTGGGTTCTGAATCTTCACTGCTATCACTGCCCGCTGTGTCACAGTCTTCGGACGCATTGTGCACTCTGCTGTATTGTGGCTGCAGCTCCTTCTTTCCAAATCCCTAAAGTGAATGGTTCGGCGAACGGAGATCATTGTGACCTTCTGTGGGTTCTGAATCTTCACTGCTATCACTGCCCGCTGTGTCACAGTCTTCGGACGCATTGTGCAATCTGCTGTATTGTGGTTCTAGCTACCTCTTTCCAATCCAAAAGGCTAGCAGAGAGAATAAGTAAACAAAAACACTTCCTGTCGCCTGTGGTACTTGTTAAATAAATGTGGTTGGGATCTCCGAAACAATTATCTTGATATTTCACAGATATATTTAGTTATAATATAAGAGTATATTTATTATAATATCCTTTATGATTACACGTTGGAAATCGGATTCCTATCCACGTTGTGTCGGCTCTCTTCCGGTGCCATAGACGCTCTTCTACTCTAGTACTTCTCTATATTCGCGTATATCTACCGCACGCATTGTTGTCTCTCACCTAGGGATGCGTGCGCATACTCCCGTACAAGCTATATTCAGATCCTATACTCGAACCGAATCTTAGGATTGTAGTATACAAAATTACTCATATCTCATCAGTACTACTGGCAAGCTAGAGACAATTATAAAGTGTATGTATGTGTGAGAGAGAGCAAAATAGAATATTAAGGATACCTAGTCTGTAACTTATAGGACAATATATCATTATTTTGTTTATCTTAAAAACTCGTGTCTAAATTGTTTCTGAAGACGCCTGCCCAGTGCACAAACCCTACAAAAAGTCTCGTGATTCCTAGCACTCAAAAATCACGAAACGTCTCAATACCCATTATTATTTTTATGCCCTAGACTTATAAGTGCATTTTTGTTTTTGGTAATTTTCCGTAATGCCTTCTTTAT
>NW_014333256.1:4211-11816 GCF_000341935.2 Cephus cinctus | reverse complement strand
CTTTAGAGACGTTGTATGAAAACACTATAAGTAATCTAGACGATAGAGAAAACGAAGGATTGGAGGTCAATATGGTTGAAGTTCAAAATAATAACACATTTGAAATAATTCGTGAACTGCGTAGTGAGTTAAGGTCGATAAGAGCCGAGCTAACAGCTGAGCGAGATAGAGTAACAGCGTTAGAATCACGGGAAGGTCAAAGTAGCCGATCAAATTCATCAAATAATGATGATCCTAGTGTGTGTCTAATAGAACGGCTTGTTGAACAATTGCGGGGAAATAAAGTGGACATTCCACTACCTAGATTCACTGATAATGGCGGGTCAAATCCGCAACAATTTTGATATGAATTAGAACGGTATTGCCGACTTAGAGATATCCCACCTGAAAGTAAATTAAAAATAGTGGAAACGTGTTTGATGGGAAGAGCACTAAATTGGTTTTCTATTCATCGCGACGATTTTAGGAATTATCAACATTTTGTAACGAGATTCGAGGCAGAATTTTATTCAATTCCGGTGCGTATTAGGATAAAAAACAGATGGCAAGAGCGTCGCTATAAAATCGCTGATGGTAGTATATTAACATACTTTTATGATCAAGTAAGGGCGGCCCAATACCTGTCACCGCGTTTAGGTACTTATGAAATTCACTATACTATAGTATAGCAGCTTCCTATGTGAGTCCAAGAAATTCTAGCAACCATTGATTACGCGGATACCACCATACTAGTTCAAGCATTAGAGCAATTAGACAAGTCGCGTGAATTTGAAAGCGAAAGGCATCGACATGTAGGTGGTAGATTTGACAATGATGACACTTTAAAAGGACAAATAAATAAAATTAGCACTGACATAAACAATCAAAACAATACTCCGGATAACTATTTAGACGATGATAGGCGGAATAAAAGGAATAGAAATTGGCATGAAAAACGAGGATATAGACAAGAGAGGGACGAACCATATCGACATGAATTCAATACCCATAGATCTGTATTGCCAGACACGCGTTTCCCTCCTCCAGGGTGGATGAATTCGCAAACGGCTAACCAAAATCAAAGCACAATGCAACAGCCTTTAAACTAAGGGTGGGTGTGATGCATGCGGGTCCGACCTCGCGCCCCCATAGTTATGATTATATTGAAGAATTAGAAGAGGACCTTAATGTACAAAACAATATAGTGCATCAGACTAGGAATAATGAGAGTATATGTTGGCATGTATTAATTAACATTAGGCAGCAAAACTATGCGGCGATGATTGACAGCGGTAATCAAATCACGTGCGTTTCTGAAAAATTTTATCGGCAAATAAGTAATCAACTTCATGTACCAGAACTGCCCGTATCCAACTTGCATATAGTTACTGCAATAGGTCAAAAAGCTACGACTAGCTACAAATTGCGATATCTTTTTCTATAGGTGAAGTGCAGGATGACCATGTATTCTTTGTAGTTTCCGGATTAACGTCTCCTATAATCCTAGGTAATGACTGGCTTAATCGAGTAGGAGCGATCCTAAATTATCACTCAAAAACGCTAATAATCAAACAAATTGTTATCCCCTCGGAATTCACTATGTTCGAAGAAAGCGCGGATAAGAGATTATCATTTTCAATATGAACAAACATAGCCGATGTACCTATTCAGGGGAAATATCCTAGTAATGATTCATGTAACTTACAATTAATTTCAAATATCGAAAATCACCGAAAATTAAATGGCGATTTAAACTACGATTGTGGGAAGTACGCGGACGGTAGTAAACACCATATTCAGGATGATGAATGTAATGACGGTAATGACTTACATTTGAATATTAAGGGTTTATTTAGTTCACCGACTATGAATATGGTTAAGAATCTCAATAAGAAAAGTGTAATCACGGATACGCAGGTTAGCAAAAAGAGCGACCTAGGCATGCCTGACAATGCATTTTTTCAAGATATTACGAGATCACCAGATAATTATGTCTATGATAATAACAATGTGACTGCTATAAGTAATTCATGTACCAGTAGGAATAATATTCAAATTGATCATATGTCATGCATTGAACAACCGTTGAGCGGAATTCATAGTGATCAAGCATCAACTAGTGTTTTAGATAATTTTAATGGTATCGATATTGATAATTGTAACGAGATGGAACTTGGTAAAAGTCTTCTTAATCGAGAGCATAAAAGAACTGCGGATAACGATGGTTTTTTAGCTGAACTTTCCGCGATCGTGCGTAAGCTAACATTAGTCAGTTCTGAGGAGCGAGCTCAATTTATCTTGTTAATGAAGAAACACCGTAAATTATTTTCGAATAAGCCAGGTGTAATCCAACATTATGAACATCTAATTCGTTTAACAAAAAATAATTCCTATATTAACCGATCATATCCCATTCCGATTGCGAAACGAGCAGCAGTAGAACGCGAGATCGCATATATGTTAAAAGAAGGAATAATTGAGAGATCGATAAGTCCATATTGCAACCCACTTCGGGTGGTCGAAAAAAAAGATGGGCGTGTGCGGGTGTGTTTAGATGCAAGATTCTTAAATGCCGTTATTGAAGGGAATAACGAATCTCCACCCTTAATTTCTGAGGTTATGCAATTTCATCATGGCATTAAAGTAATTTCGACTATGGACCTCACTCATGGTTACTGGCAGGTTCCATTAGAAGCATCATCTAGGCCATATACAGCATTCCTCTATGGATCATCACTGTACCAATTTCGCCGAATCCCTTTTGGATTGAAAACAGCCGGCAGCGGATTCATACGTGCGTTAAGCTTGTCTCTCGGTGATGAATTCAAAGACTATCTAACGTGTTATATTGACGACCTCTTAGTCACCTCAAAAAACTTTAAAGAACACCTTAAGCATCTTGATGCGATATTTAATAAACTAACTTCCAGTAATTTTACTTTAAGATTATCCAAATCACGATGGGGACAGGAATCTGTACCATTTTTGGGATTCGTTCTATCCGTTGACGGAATAAAACCTGATCCGGACCGTTTAAAAATTATAGAAGACTTCGCACCGCCTACGAACAAAAAACAATTACAAAGATTTTTCGGCATATGTAACTATTATAGGCAATTCAATTTAAATTATGCATCATATGTGCAACCATTTCGAGACTTACTGCGTAATGATACCCCTTGGAGATGGACGGATAATCATAATAATGCATTTCGAAATCTTAAGGATGCTTTTCTAAATTGTGTCACGATCAAATATCTTATCCCAGGAGTACGTTTAAATGTTCAGTGTGACGCTAGTGACCACGGAATATGTGGAGTATTATATCAAATAGACAAAGGAGGTAACTCCTGCATAATATCAATTGTTAGTAGATGTTTGACAGACGCGGAAATCCGCTACACGACAACCGAAAAGGAGCTTCTAGCTATAATATATTCGGTAAATAAATTTCGTACATATCTATTAGGAAATTATTTTCAAATAATCACTGATCATCGTGGACTTACATTTTTAAATAGTTCAAGTTATACAAGTGCAAGATTGACACGCTGGAGCCTACTATTACAGCAGTATACATTTGACGTTGCATATTGTAAGGGACAAGATAACATAGTCGCCGATTTTTTTAGTAGAAATCCAAATAAGCAATTTCACATAGAAACTCCAAGACACCCTATTATTTCAATGCTTCAACTTTTAATACCGATTGACAATCTTAACGTTCAATATAATGCTTTAATAATGATTTGTCAATTGAAGGATAATTGCCATTTTAAATCATTGATAGAAGAAGTTGCAAAATCACAGAAAGACGATAAAGAAATTCTTACGATAATAGATAAAATTGTAAACCGGAATGCAAAAGAGAACTATCAAGTGTATGAAGGGTTAGTATTTGTTGGAGACTCAATTAGTGAACATTGGCGCCTTTTAGTACCAAATAATATCACTAAGCTACTGATAAAAACCTGTCATGAGCGAATCGGACATATAGGACTCTATAAAACCTTTGAATACATGCGGTGATACTTTTACTGGAGGAATATGCGCAATCAAATTAAATCTCTAATAAATGCGTGTGATCTATGTCAGCGGGTAAAACCAAATAACCAAAAAATGGAAGGAGAGTACCAATTTGTGTGTTACGTCCTATGCGTGAGCGACCGTATGCGGGAGCATCGGGGAGCTAGCATAGGTGTTGAGATCAAAGATCACGTAAAAGGTATTGGGTTCTTGCCACTTTAAGGTGCTAAAGCATGCCTATTTGCGTTTATGTCCCTTGGTCGATAGTTAAGATGAGGATCACAAACAGGTACTAAATATATTGATTTGGAAAACTCACTCCTTCTACGGGAGTTTGGTTGAAGCTACTGGTAAAGGGTTTATCTAAACTTAGGAGCTAATAGGTTCAGGTCTCGAAATCAAGAGAAGAAAGTATAGTTTAACTCAATATAATAAATGAAAGACAGGAATACAAGTAGGTGTCACAAGTATATGCGGTAGTAAGTGTGCGCTAATCTACTAACTAAATGAAATCCGAATACAATGTATGTGTGATCGTCAACTTTTGTAGCGTGAGCTACAAAGATATATATATATATATATACATATAGATGTAAGAATGTGAGTTACTTACCGGTGGATGAGCAGAGGAAGAGAGAGAGACGGCGCTCAGTTCTCAACGATAGTGAAATAGATTTGGTTGAACGGGAGATTCTTGGTCCAGCCCTAAGGTGGACACTCGCCTAAACGAATGCTTATTAAAATGCCAAGAATTGAGTTCTTTTCCCGTGGACGCCCGGCACTGAAGTGATACACTTTTCGCTTGGGTCCTAAGGCAAGCTAGATCAGAATAGGCCCTAAGGTATTTGATCGGCACAACACTTAACTGGCGCGGACAATCGGCTCAAGACTCAAAAAGGGATACTGCTCTACCGGAGGATTGATCAGTAACTGAGGATGATCTGCATTGGAGTTCGTAAGGAAGATTCTGGGTTCGGAGGGGATTGAATGCAATGTCAGGAAATTTCAGGGAATTTGGATACGTGTTATGGCGTGATCGGGACGTTCGTGTCCGGTCGTTCAATAGGATTCATATTACAGGCTTTCGATCGTGGATTCTTCTTCGAATTAATGTGTTGTCAGGATTATCTTGGTGGTGAGGTGGGTACGAGGGTGACGGGTAAGAATTCTGCTGTGCGCGGTATTCGCGGTGCCATAACAAAAGATGCTCTCTGAGCGTCTCGATTTTAGATGTTCTGTTCAGCATTTCTGCACGTGCCGTTTTTGTTCTTTGTTTGCCGTGATTCTCTCTCTCTCTCTTCCTGCGCATCCACCGACATCATCGAAGTGTTGGTGTGATTTCTGTAAATGTGTGAGAGTATGAGATGTCGTGTACAGTATAGTATGAAATGATGATATCCCTTAGTTATTAATATATATGTATATATAATCTATGATTTATAATAATTAACCCATGTTCGTCGAGGATCGGTTACATCTGTCGTGTTCTCTGACCTTTGCTAATGGGGTACTGAAGGGTGCTGAAGGGGGGGGGGGCAATGGGGTTGCGTTGCGTCGGACGTAACATGTGAACTCGCAACATCCCGGTGATCTTGTAACTATAGATTTTTACGGACCTTTACCCCGCTGTCGCGAAGGAGTCCAATATATATTTGTCTTACTTGACGTGTTTTCTAAACTAATTCGATTATATACAATGAAACGGGCAACTACTCGTAGTGCACTTCATAGAATTATAAATCAATATATTCCCACAACGGGAAAACCGAAACGCATTTTGTCCGACCACGGAACACAGTTCACATCAAACCTTTGGAAAAATTCACTTGCAAAAGAGGGAATTGAAGGCCCGGATTGAATAACCGGCTTAGCGCTCGGCCGAGTCAAAAAGTGACGTCGCGGTGACCAAATTTTCAAAGTCGCGGAAATGAATTTTAAAAAATACCACCGTATAGAGGATCAAAAAAGGCAACTTTTTTATATTTAAAGTTTATTTCGATAGTCAATAGTTTTCGAGAAAAAAAATAAAAACTGCAAAATCGTCAAACTGATTTTCACCACGTTTTTGAAACCTAACTCGCTCTAATTTCGACAAATATGAACCGATCTTTTTGATTTTTGGCATATAATCGTAAAACATGCTGGCGATGCACCAACACTCATAAAAAGTAGCATATTAAACATTTTTTATTCAACAGATTAAACAAAACCAGCGAGTAAGTTTTTATAAGATTATGTATATTGTAACGTATACATCCGAGGATATTCGTATCGCGGTAATAATAAGATCCCGCTAACCCGAATAACCCTAAATATCAAGTAATAACAATTCGTAGGCATCGCGACGCTCAATTCTTTCGTATCTCTCAGGCCCCCTGGCCTACCGTTGACGGGTATATAAACGGCGACGTTTCGCGACTCGAGCATTCTATCACCTGAGCTAGTTAAGTTACCTTTAGTATAGTAAACGGGCAAACCGTCCCACTTGACCATCATATCTAGAGGTACTTCTACTTTTGTATCGAGCAAATCGTCTCGGGTAAGGAGCAAACCGTCTCCTCTGCCAGATAGAATCAATCTCTGCATTCCAGTTGGGCCGTCGCTTTGATACACTTGATCATTGTGCCGTTTCCGCTACACATGCCATCCTAACTTTATCTAAGGACTTGTACAACTAGCTACTTTGCGAATGAGATTTCTCACCTCGCCAAGATAGCAACGTTGTTTTAGATAGGACCACGTCTACCTGTGATCACAAGTTCCCTTGTGGAAAACTGCTCAACAGCACGACGATTATATTTTAACGAGTCAACTCTGTAATCAAATTCTGCTGGTCGGAGGCTGCTTTCAGACACGATTCTATATTTTATTGATACAATCAAAATAAGAGCCAATATAGAATCACACGTGACTAGAAGTTTACCTACGATTTCCGTCAGACATATCGTATAGGTAAACTGCGTGTAACAACCATATTTATACAATCACTTTCCGAACACTAATCATTTGTATATCTCATTTATAATCATTCTTACCTTCCGCTTGCGTATATATCTATTCTTCGCTTATTAACATCCAGCATTCTCAAGGCTGGACCTGCATTAACACTGATTGTATTCCGTTGTAGGATAATATATTTTTCTTTTATAATTTGTAAAACAAAATCTCACTTTCATTTGTTCCGCCTGATATTTCTCCTAAATTCCTAACAGTCGATTCTGGCTCGAACCCGCCTTTCTGGCACGATCCGGAGAACCGTATCGTGCGAATAAGGTCACAATATACAAAGAGAAAAAGTGTGCTATGAAGTATAAGTCTCGAAAAACTTTCAGCGAGAGATTTTTTCCTCAACGCATTCCGAAGATTTTCAGAAATTTTCAGATCGATTGGATGAAAAACAACTATACAAAAGAGCGATTTTACGAAACTCACGCTACCCGTGCGAATTCAATCGTTGCGAGTCTGTGCAATGGTTGCGCGACATAAGGCGCCATGCACACACGGGTAGCGTGAGTTTTGTAAAATCGCTTTGAAAATTTCTGAAAATCTTCCCAATGCGTTGAGGAAAAAAATCTCTCGCTGAAAGTTTTTCGAGACTTA
>NW_014333256.1:0-3416 GCF_000341935.2 Cephus cinctus | reverse complement strand
ATAGTCAATAGTTTTCGAGAAAAAAAATAAAAACTGCAAAATCGTCAAACTGATTTTCACCATGTTTTTGAAACCTAACTCGCTCTAATTTCCACAAATATGAACCGATCTTTTTGATTTTTGGCGTATAATCGTAAAACATGCTGGCGATGCACCAACCCTCATAAAAAGTAACATATTAAATATTTTTTATTCAACAGATTAAACAAAACCAGCGAGTAAGTTTTTATAAGATTATGTATATACAAAGAGAAAAAGTGTGCTATGAAGTATAAGTCTCGAAAAACTTTCAGCGAGAGATTTTTTCCTCAACGCATTGGGAAGATTTTCAGAAATTTTCAGATCGATTGGATGAAAAACAACTATACAAAAGAGCGATTTTACGAAACTCACGCTACCCGTGCGAATTCAATCGTTGCGAGTCTGTGCAATGGTTGCGCGACATAAGGCGCCATGCACACACGGGTAGCGTGAGTTTTGTAAAATCGCTTTTTTGTATAGTTGTTTTTCATCCAATCGATCTGAAAATTTCTGAAAATCTTCCCAATGCATTGAGGAAAAAATCTCTCGCTGAAAATTTTTCGAGACTTAAACTTCATAGCACACTTTTTCTCTTTGTATATACATAATCTTATAAAAACTTACTCGCTGGTTTTGTTTAATCTGTTGAATAAAAAATATTTAATATGTTACTTTTTATGAGGGTTGGTGCATCGCCAGCATGTTTTACGATTATACGCCAAAAATCAAAAAGATCGGTTCATATTTGTGGAAATTAGAGCGAGTTAGGTTTCAAAAACATGGTGAAAATCAGTTTGACGATTTTGCAGTTTTTATTTTTTTTCTCGAAAACTATTGACTATTGAAATAAACTTTAAATATAAAAAAGTTGCCTTTTTTGATCCTCTATACGGTGGTATTTTTTAAAATTCATTTCCGTGACTTTGAAAATTTGGTCACCGCGACGTCACTTTTTGACTCAGCCGAGCGTTAAGCCGGTTATTCGATCCGGGCCTTCAATGGATGTCCTTTTTTCAGCTATAAGACATCCGCAATCTAATCTCACCGAAAGGGTAATGCGCGAATTAGGACGTCTTTTCCGCACTCTATGTAGTGACAAACACGCTCGATGGGCCAAAGAGGTACCTCATATTGAATACTTATTGAACAGTACAATACACTCGAGTACAGGATACATTCCGTCAGAATTACATTTTGGAACAAAAATCAATGATACCACATCAAAGATTATTAGTTTTCCCTCAGGAACTGAAATATCGCGACAAACCCAACTCCGAATTGCCAAAGATCGACTACATAGACAATATCTAATACGGAAAAAACAACAAAGGACAATATCGCGGGTTAATTTAAACGTAGGCAATTTAGTTCTATTGCGTGTACCGCATATATCCAGTGCAACGGATTACGTTACCCGTAAGTTCTTCCACTTGTTTGAAGGCCCATACCGCATTAAAAAGATTATGGTAAAGAACGCATTCTTATTAGAAAATACCGATAATGACCCTCCTAGCGAAATGGGGACTTATAACCGAACTAGTTTAAAATTGCATAAACAATCAAAGGACGAACATACGATATAAGCGATGTATGAAATCATGTATAATGAATATGTTTCCGATGTACATAATTAACACTTTGCCGGCCGCACATTTCTCGAGTCGCCGTTGCGCTGCCGTCGGCGAGATTCACGCAAGTTCTACTGCTCTCCAACGGTGGTATTTATGCAATCGTTCGTAACATAAGTAGTTGCAATGTAATTATTATTAGAGAAGGCATTAAGGTAACTGTTACAACATTTTTATTGTATAAACTTATATTTTTAAATTATTACTTAAACATTTTACTTAAAAAATTTAACCCTTAGGATCCATATTCTTTTTTTGTGTGATAAATTTTAATTCAATAAAACACAATCTGGTAAATTGGGAGGGGAAAATAATTGAAACCACAGTTCCCTGTTTGTCAAACATTGCTCTGCAACAATGTATCTCCCTACACAAACATGGAAATTAAGCATCACCGCTGGAGAAAGAAAAGTCACGCGTACGTGATAGCTGCCGATAACGGTTGGCAAAAAAAAGTCAAGTATACGTGACAGCGGCCGGCAAAGTGTTAAGTAAAAGTATAAGTATAGCAATAATTAAGTGAAATCAAGTCATATTGCGTGAATTGTGCACCCAATATGAAGGGGGAAATTGTAACGTGTGAGTATGCCGGCTAATCTGAGTGCTTCTAGTATGTATGGGTATGTGTATGTATAGGGATACGCCCCCCTCCGAATACACCTATTAGGAGTCGTTCGATCCCCACCTCATTAAATAGAAATAATACCGGTCAAACGAACTGTCGTCCCTTTCACCAAAGAACCAGCGAGCGAATAAGACGTGTCACTGAACAATACACTAGGTACGACATCTTCCTTGTTACAAAATGCGCATAATTAGTCTTTATTTTATTATAGCTGTATTTTTTTTTTTTTTTAATATATTTTCTCTATAGTACGCTCTGGGTGATAGGGCCCTAATAGATATATCATCATTGGCATTAGACATATTCCGTCAAATATCTGAGGAACGGGGATCGAACACGGCGACAAATCAAACAGACCACACCGTAGAAACAGAAACTCAACTATAATTCAGCACATAACATCTTCGTCGAAATGAGCGCCTATATCCATAATGGGTATGTTAATAAAAAAGGTAGATTTATATATACGAATTTATTCAACGACTCAATACAGACAACTACATATCGACGACTGACTGCTTCTCACAAGGCACTCTTTTTATAATACAACTTTGCTTGACAATTTTATAGACTAAGCATTTTCATAAGTTCATTGTGCTACCGCATTCGCGGTCATCGCACCGATCATTGCACTATGGTGCAATATTCGTCAGCATAAATGTATTTCTCAACAGGGTAGATATATATAGGTATTATAATAGAACTAATTTAAGAGCGTATTTAAACGTAGTGTGAAAATTTTATATCTGTAATTGTGAAAACGCTTGACTCATATTATTAATCCATTAGTTTAATGTACAATTCGATGTAACAAGATCGTTATTTTAGTTTATATCAGCACTTGCCAAATAATACATATATGATTTGCTTAAAGAATATAAAAAATTAAATAGTTTGCTCATATCGTTAAAAGCATTTTTGAAAATTTATTTATTTATTTCATAAGAATATAACGAATAGCTATAACAAAAAAGAAATGAAGAAAAAAAATTTCGTCTCTAGATGCGAACGCGGCACCTTACGATTACGAAGCTGAATCGTTGCCAATGCGCCTAATGCGTGTTCTTGATACATGATAATCTATAGCTGGTGCAACTGAGCAGCCTCATTTGTTGCGATACGGACTCTCATGAAGACGTAAG
>NW_014333255.1:0-1526 GCF_000341935.2 Cephus cinctus | reverse complement strand
TGGCACGATCCGGAGAACCGTATCGTGCGAATAAGGTTACAATATATATCTACATATATATTACTAATAATAAAATTAAAATAGCAGTGATGCGGTGTAGCGGTTTTTAAAATGTATTACTAATAATGTATATATATATATATATTGTGACGCACTGGACCACGAAACTGGTCCAGGGTCTCGCAAAGGCAGCTATCTCGATTACGGGTGGGAGGGGGATCTCGAACAGAAAGAAGGGAACACGTGGTAGAATAAGAAAAAAAGGTATAATTAATAAAACAACGTACAGAAATAAATGTAAAACCAAAATCAGACAGGAAATAACAGAAAAGAAAAGAAAATATAGTCAGAAGTAGAAGGCTTAGGCTAGAAGAAATCAAAATAGGCACGCGTGTACTCGCTCGGGAGCACGCGGTGTCGGAGGGCTTTAAATGGGCTCGACGGGAAGGGGGTTGGGGAACGGAGGGGAACAATATCTGGGCGCCAGCTACTGTAACGGTGTAGCACCGACGAGTGACCCCGAAAGGTCCTCGTTTGTTTACTTCACGGGATATGGCACGGCTAGCAGAGGGAGAGGTGAGGGGTCTCAGGGAAGAAGGTTCTCGATCGCAAAATGGCTACTTTATAAATTACCTCGGTATCAGAACGCAAAGAGGGAAAAGGGAAGGGAGAGGGCACGGGGGTTTTCCAGAAAGGGCGCAAACTACTATAAAACGTACGCAATATACCACGGGCCTCGAGTGTAAGGGCAGAAGGCCCGTCGCAAATACAAAAAAAAAAGACTACCAAAACGCTAGGCCTCGTGGGCCAGCTCGCGAATGTCCTGAAGGGACTTACAAAATCTACAGCTCTAATTCTAAGAGGGGAGAGGGAAGAAAGAGGTAGCTAAAGGATCGCAATCACTCAATCGTACTCACGCAAGGTGCTCTTCACACTGATATCCCAGCACTCTATCCACACCCTTTACAATGTCCTCTTTTGTCTCACTCGTAATCTGTACACTTTTCGCTATACCAATCTCGTTATCGCGCCCGCGCTAAACCGTCGCCTGGCTCGAAGTGTCGTGATTTCCGTCCTTCTCGTCCTCGTGGACCTCCAGGTCCTCGTTGATTGGTTGGGGCTGCTCAGCTGAGAGGGCTACGTGCTTCGGCATTGGTTGACAGTTCCGGCATGGCAGGGCATTGGTCCGTTTCGAATTTGTTCGTCCGCCGGGCCTTCCAGGGCCTCGTGTTGGCGGCACGGCACTGGCTCTGCCGGCACGCGTGCTGGCTGCGCGCGCCGGTCGAGATGGCGGCCTCCAGGCCTGTCAAATCCTCCCGGGCACGTCCGCGGTCTCGGAGGTAGAGGGCTCCGCCGCTGTCACACGGGACGTTTTCTTGCCCGTGTGACGGGACTGCACCGGGGCTGCATATTGGTGGCGATGGTGGTGGCTGGGCGTCCATCCCACGGGCGACTCAGTGTGCTGTTCCTCCTGCCCATTGTTGTAAACCATAATATAGATTTGGAAACGCGCCTACGTCAGAAGC
>NW_014333254.1:54136-60151 GCF_000341935.2 Cephus cinctus | reverse complement strand
TTTGAATAAGTGCGTCTCGAAGACATCTCTTTCTATACTCTTTATCCTTCACCTTCATTTACAAAAAAAGTGTGACGTAGTGAATTGATACGTTCGAGTAAGTGCGTCGCGAAGACATTATCTAAAGTTCGCGGAAATTCGCGTATTGGTCTATTCGTAACAAGTGAAGAATTAGTTCGCAATCGAAAATACAGGAAGTGCAAAATAGTGGTCAAGGCTGGATCGTCAAGTCGTCACCAGAATGGACCTCGAGTATCGAAAGATGTACTGGACCAACGAACAATACAAATGGACAAGAGAAGGGCAGACGAGGATCCTGGGGTAAGTGATCTTTTTCTTTTTTTCTTTTTCTTTCTACTCACCATAAACATTTATGTAAGCGGCCATGCTGAAAGCCATAAATTTGCTATACTATACACTATACCGGAAGTATAGCATAGATCTGACTTATATTTGTGCGAGATTTTGGTGATGCATTCTGAAAGTGTTCCCATGCTGCGCGGTAGGGTCTGACTATATCTCCAGCCATTCTTGTTTCCGAGTGATCAACCGCAGATTCCGCTGTGTACTAAACAATTTTTCCTCGTCCACGCGAGTTTTCTGGATTTTGCCAATTCCGCGTTTATAGCGCACCGACGAGAGAAGAACACTGTGGACTCTCTATTAAATTTCGTTTTTGCCTGGAGATCGCTTTACGCGGATTTCCGTGAAATCTTCGCGTCGTTCGGTTCCAAAGGGGCGACGAGCTTTTTCGAGCAATGGCTTCCAGCGTAAAGTCATATAACGGGGATGCATGGAGACGCGAGAGATGGCGAGAGACGGTGCGGCGGTGGCTGCAGCCGTAGTCAAGGAAATAGAATAGAACCAGGAGGCGAGAGAGTTGGCCCGTTAGCTGGGTAATATCGTTAACCTATCAAGGAGCAGTTGTCTCCGCATCCCTCTAATGCGTAACTGTGATATTCCCCGGCGACCTGGGCCATTTACCACTAACCCACCGAGTCACCCTACTGGACTCCCCAAACCCCAAAACTCCCAGCCAGCCAGTCAGCCAGCAACCAACACCTCCTAGCCATTCGGGCTCTCTGGGTGGCAGTCCCGCTGGGATAAGGATAGATAATCATAAAGAAATAATGGAATAAGATGGAAGAGATCTCTTAACGCAGAAACTCAGAATGGTCCATAGAAGAGGCTGGCACAGATCGAATATCCATAGGGCCACGTACAGGGAATATCCGGTCTTCGAAATTTCTCCTTCAGCGGGTTGTTTCGCGCAAACAGTTGGATCTATGGCAAACCCCAAAACTCCCAGCCAGCCAGTCAGCCAGCAACCAACACCTCCTAGCCATTCGGGCTCTCTGGGTGGCAGTCCCGCTGGGATAAGGATAGATAATCATAAAGAAATAATGGAATAAGATGGAAGAGATCTCTCAACGCAGAAACTCAGAATGGTCCATAGAAGAGGCTGGCACAGATTAAATTGTGGTAGGGCCACATTCAATGAATCCCTGTTCTTGATTGTAGGTTATAGAATGTGTTAGATTATGGAAATTGTTTCCAGGATTCGTTTTTTCTTCGTGTTCCGGACAATTCGTAGTCGTTTAAGATAATTTTCAGGAGACATTTTTTTTCATTTTTGTTTGGATTTTGCTATGGTTATTGGATGTGTCATATAGGTATAGCCACTAGCCGTTCTGTGCATTTGGACGGTGATGTCACTGGACTGTCTCTGCTCTGATTGGCTGACCACTCGATGCCGCGATGTTCCTTATGTTTTAACCAGTGATGAGTAGGGAGATTGCCAATGGGCCTGTTGTCGGTGGTCTCAATTTTACTCTGGTTTCGGCGCGCCTTCTTAGCGGAGGGCCCTCTCGAAGCAGTTCCACGTTTTTGATTGGTCGAGTGAATTCGTGTGTTCCTCGAGATCCACGATTTTAAACCAAGTGAACACTCAAATAGGGAGACTTGTATCCACCCTTTCTTACTGCATATTACATAAACCGTAGTAATGAGGTAGTAAATTCTGCCGATGTTAATACCCTTAATATCCATATGAAGCTTTGTAAATAATAGAGTGAGCAAATCAAACTTTAAACAAACCCTCGACTTAGCGGAGGGCCCTCGAAGCAGTTCCACGTTTTTGATTAGTCGTGTATATATAGTAATACTACGCGTGATAATCTGGAGCTGTGTTTTGGTGCGTCGACGCGCCACCTGAACGAGACTCTCGAACTAGTTCCACGTTTTTGATTGGTCGAATGAATTCGTGTGTTCCTCGAGATCCACGATTTTAAACCAAGTGAACACTCAAATAGGGAGACTTGTATCCACCCTTTCTTACTGCATATTACATAAACCGTAGTAATGAGGTAGTAAATTCTGCCGATGTTAATACCCTTAATATCCATATGAAGCTTTGTAAATAATAGAGTGAGCAAATCAAACTTTAAACAAACCCTCGAACGTGGGTAACTACACAAATATAAATTTTCCAATTTATATAGCACAATGGCTCGGTAGCGCACGTGCTTGGTACTGGTTTAGCGTTCGAGAGTCTCGAGTTCGGAACTCACGTCTCATCCCCTTTTTTTTTCTTAATTATCAACTATGCTTATTGGTTCACCTAGTTAACTTAAGATTCATTAAAGATATGATTATATTAGTCTACAAATATTGTATTATATTACAATGTACACATGCAATAAATTGGTACGTGAATCAGCGAGCGTTTCTTCTTCCCGAGAGCCTACCCGTGACAAACACCTATGTTACGCTGTTTCATGTTTTAATAGCATAAATAATATTCAGACGGATGAAGAAGGCATAACGGAAAATTACCAAAAACGAAAATGCACTTATAAATTTCGGGCATAAAATGACGAGCATATAAAAATGAACCAATTATTTTTTATAGTGAGATGAAACAAATAATGTATCTGGTGAGGGATATTTTTTTCATTTAATTTGTATCATTCAAGGCTATGTAAAGACAATATTTTTAATAATTCTGAATTATTTTTTACATCGAGGACTTATTTTTCGCGGTCCACCGGATACCCGTGTCCTTACACGCGGACTCCCCGCGACACACTCTCTTTATCCTACCTACCGCTCTTCGCGGTAGGTCAAAAATCAAAACAAATCTCCTCTCCGGCGCCCTCCCCGCGGACCCGCAAACCATAGCCGATCAAAGTTCCCGGGGTACCGGCAGTGCGTCCTGGCGGTTGAGCACCCCTTGCTTGCGGGCTCTCAACCCAAAAGGGCTACGTGCCTCCGCTGCCAGTCCACTACTTTCCCCCGTTCCCTCCTCCCAACCACGGACCTACGAACTCTTTGGAGATGGAGGCTGGAGGCACTGCCGTGCTGCCGGCAGCGCGCGGAGGTGCGGGGCTTCTGTAACGTGTCGTCCTGACGCCACGTTACAACCTTAACAAAAATATATAATTAAACGGGGATTCCTTTAAGAAAAAATTCATAATTGTCACTTACCGTATTTAGTAAATTCGCAAAGTCATCAATTAGCAATAACAATTACAACTTCGTTTAGTTTGTGTTCAATAAACTTTTATTTCCTTGGATGTAGTTCCGAAAAACGTATACCTCCGAAAAGTATGATTCTTTGTATTCTGACGCATTTTGACGTACAGATGACGAATATAATAGTGGAAACACCCACAAAATTAATTTTAAAAAAATTGCCATTTTTAAAGAAAAAAAATATTTTTTCGATAAATATTGATTTTAGAGAAAAAAGTTTATCATCTCTGCAGTGAGCATCAAGTTTGTTTACGTTTTTCAGTACTAGACATTGTAAATAAAATTATGATAAATTGGGGGTACGGTAATTGCGATTTAGGCTGATCAGTAGCGCATGCGCCGCGTCCGAGAGAGACAGAAACTGTTTCCATCTCTGTCGCGTACCTCTGTACTGGTGGCGCACCTTGTGTCGTAAATCGGAGTTAGCGAATTTGGACACTAAGCGGGACTACCGCTACTACGTTCGTTTCCAGACCTGTCTGTAAGACCGTGGATGAGACAAATAGTGTATCTGCTTAGAAATTTGTTGTTTCATACATCTTTGATAGCCTGATTTAATTTAGTCAATTTTTTTATTCAAACCTACGGAAAGAATTTTATTTTTAATATCTCGAATTATCAGTATGTTCAGATGTAAAAAATAATTCAGAATTAAAATTCTACCTCGACATAATTTTCTGATTATTCGATGTATTACAAATGTTGTCTTTACGTAGCCTTGAATGATAAAATTTAAATGAAAAAAATCCCTAACCATATACATTATTTGTTTCATCTCACCATAGAAAATAATTGGTTCATTTTTATATGCTCATCAATTTATACCCGAGATTAGTAAGTGCAATTTTCTTTTCGGTAAGTTTTCGTAATGCCTTCTTTACCAGTCTGAATATTATTTATGCTATTAAAAAATAAAACAGCATACCATAGGTTTTTGTCACAGGCGGGCTCTCGGGAAGAAGAAACATTCGCTGATTCATGTACCAATTTATTGCATGTGTACGACGTAATATAATTCATACAATATTTGTAGACTAATATAATCATATATTTAATGAATCTTAAGTTAACTAGGTGAACCAATAAGCATAGTTGATAATTAAGAAAAATTGGATGTATACGATGTAATATAATACAATATTTGTAGACTAATATAATCGTATATTTAATGAATCTTAAGTTAACTAGGTGAACTAATAAGCATAGTTGATAATTAAGAAAAAAAAAGGGGATGAGACGTGAGTTCCGAACTCGAGACTCTCGAACGCTAAACCAGTACCAAGCACGTGCGCTACCGAGCCATTGTGCTATATAAATTGGAAAATTTATATTTGTGTAGTTATCCACGTTCGAGGGAAGGTTTAAAGTTTTATTTGCTCACTCTATTATTTACAAAGCTTCATATGGATATTAAGGGAATTAACATCAGCAAAATTTACTACCTCATTACTACGGTTTATGTAATATGCAGTAAGAAAGGGTGGATTCAAGTCTCCCTATTTGAGTGTTCACCCGGTTTAAAATCGTGGATCTCGAGGAACACACGAATTCATTCGACCAATCAAAAACGTGGAACTAGTTCGAGAGTCTCGTTCAGGTGGCGCGTCGACGCACCAAAACACAGCTCCAGATTATCACGCGTAGTATTACTATATATACACGACTAATCAAAAACGTGGAACTGCTTCGAGGGCCCTCCGCTAAGATTGCGCGCCGAAACCAGAGAAAAATTGAGACCACCAAAAATAGGGGTAAAACTGCAGTATATGACTCCGAACTGAAGTTGGCTGCTAGTGACTTAGGTTTTTTGAGGTAACGCCATCTGCCGGATATAACGTGAATCGCATGGAATAGTAACGCCGCCTATTAGAAAAAAAATTAACCATATTTAAAATTATAAAACCAATTTATTTTTATTGGAATACACATATGTATCAATTAATAAAGATCTGAAAAAATATATTATACATAAATTTATATATCTTACAAATTACAAATTTCGAAGCTGAAACCTCTTCTTTCATCTTACGCAAAATACTGTGAATCGAGAAGTTGATGCTACGTCAATAATTGGTGGCTCTGAAAAGTGCCGATTTTTGGGGATTTCCTCCGTCGACGATTCCACTTCAAAATCCACTTCCGCTTGCTTCCGCTGCGTCAGTGTCCTCTGCAGCGTCCACGTCGTTGGATGGAGGTGGATGAACGCGAGCAATGTCTTTCAAAAACATTTCAAAAGGATCAAGCGCATCTGCTCGCAAGCGTCGGTACATAAACTCTCCTAAATATGAAGAGAACATGCCTTTGCTGCGATTGCAATCCGGCAGTTGCCGTTTTACCAATGCCCACAATCCTTCTATAACGTTTGTGGACGCACCAGTCTCGGGATCTTTGAAAGTCAATGAATGATTGACGGTCAGATGCTCGTAACCTTCTGCATCTAAGGATTCATAGGCTTTCCAACAATCGCTAACAATTGTGGTG
>NW_014333254.1:52222-53240 GCF_000341935.2 Cephus cinctus | reverse complement strand
CTGGACACTTGAAAGTCCGAGCTATGAGTCCGTATCTTTGTGCAAAGGTGATTACCTCAATAGAAGGTTTCTCACCAAGTTTGAACAAATCTACGAACCGTATCACCATTGCAATCGATCACACACAATTCAATTTAAGCAAAATAAATAATAGCACACTTGTGTTACACGCTTTGCGAGCTACTAACGAAAATCATGATTCTACATGTTTTACGAAAGCAGACGATACATTGTAGCAAAAAAATCTCGAAGCAGTAGATCAAATTTAATGCTCAATGTACAATCACGAGCTTGCACTTATACATACTTATATTTTTAAATAATATTATTTATAAAGTAAATATACACATATTTAATATAAAAATATGTAATAATATCTTCATATCAAAATATATGTACACATAATAGGTGCAAACCTGTGTGGCGTAGCACGAAAATGAAAAGAAAAAAATCTCCAAACATGGAATATTGCGATTACTATATCATATTTTGTGAAAATATAATTTTATTACAAGATAATATATATGATAACAGTAAAAATATATTCATTTCAAATTTTTAATGATAGTTGCGCTTTTTTCCGATCAGGAGGCGCCACTATTCTATGTAATTCGCATTACATTTGATAGATGCGCCAGAGATGAGTAGGGAGATTGCCAATGAGCCTGTTTTTGGTGGTCTCAATTTTTCTCTGATTTCGGCGCGCCACCTTAGCGGAGGGCCCTCGAAGCAGTTCCACGTTTTTGATTGGTCGTGTATATATAGTAATACTACGCGTGATAATCTGGAGCTGTGTTTTGGCGCGTCGACGCGCCACCTAAACGAGACTCTCGAACTAGCTCCACGTTTTTGATTGGTCGAATGATTTCGTGTGTTCCTCGAGATCCACAATTTTAAACCGGGTGAACACTCAAATAGGGAGACTTGTATCCAACTTTTTTTTTACAGGATATTACATAAACCGTAGTAATAAGGTAGTCAATACCCTTAATATCCATATGAAGCTCTGGAAATAATA
>NW_014333254.1:51059-51832 GCF_000341935.2 Cephus cinctus | reverse complement strand
CAGATATACTATTTGTTTCATCTCACCATACATATGTATAAAATAATTGTGTGGGTTTTTTACGCTTTTCATTTTTTTCACTCAATATTAATAAGTGCAATTTTTTGGGACATAAAATTAAAACGAAAAATGAAATGGAGAAATGTATCTATGTTAGAAATGCAAAAGCGTTAAGTGTCAAGCGAATGAAACGAATTTTTTTCCATTGCTATCAATTTTTCTCTTACATCTTCATGAGAGTCCGTATCGCAACAAGTGAGGCTGCGCATTTCCACCAGCTATGGATCATCATGTACGAAGAATATGCATTGGGTGCGTTGATAACGATTCAGCTTTACTATTACTTTTCTACGATTGCTATAGTTCATTCTCGATTTTCATGTGTTTTATTTGACAAATGCAAAACAATGAAGTCTCTAGCGAGGCGCATATGTCACTGCATAAAGTATTTGTTATAAAACTGCATATGTAATGTTTTGAACTACACATATTTTATTTCGCGTGTGGTTTGTTTAGGACTGCATTATTTTTTAACTTCGCCCTCCTATGCGAGCCAAGCAACACCGGGTCGAAAAAAATTAAACAAAAAAGAAATGAAGAAAAAAAAAGTTTTCCTCTGTAGACGCGAACGCGGCACCTTACGATTACGAAGCTGAATCGTTGTCAACGCGCCCAATGCATGTTCTTCATAGATGATGATCCATAGCTGGTGGAAATGCTCAACCTCACTTGTTGCGATACGGACTCTCATGAAGATGTAAGAGAAAAATTGA
>NW_014333254.1:47261-48911 GCF_000341935.2 Cephus cinctus | reverse complement strand
TTATTACTACGGTTTATGTAATATCCTGTAAAAAAAAAGGTGGATACAAGTCTCCCTATTTGAGTGTTCACCCGGTTTAAAATTGTGGATCTCGAGGAACACACGAAATCATTCGACCAATCAAAAACGTGGAACTAGTTCGAGAGTCTCGTTTAGGTGGCGCGTCGACGCGCCAAAACACAGCTCCAGATTATCACGCGTAGTATTACTATATATACACGACCAATCAAAAACGCGGAACTGCTTTGATGGCCCTCCGCTAAGGTGGCGCGCCGAAACCAGAGAAAAATTGAGACCACCAAAAACAGGCTCATTGGCAATCTCCCTACTCATCTCTGGATCTACTGATTACATTATGTGATTCCCCTCCACTTATTGGCACATCTCCTCATTGGAGGAGTCAGCCATAAGGAAAGGAAGGATTCCCCTCCACTTTGCTCATCGCTGTACGTTAGAATGCGGTGCAAAAAAATCCAATATGAATATGCCCATATTCAAAGCTGTAAGGCTATTGGTTAAATTGCTGCTTGCAATAAGATTCGAATGCGAGTTCCATGAGGGTGAGGAGGTATTCTGCGTAATTTCATCAGGGTGTGGGATAGCGAGTAGTTCTGTGCGTGGAATGCCATTAATTGAATTCAATTGATTACATTGATTGTCCTTGCATTAGCAGAAGAGAGACCCTATTACATATAAACTCTTTTTTCAAAGAACATTCTTATAGGATCTATTAGGTACATTATCTCTATTAGGGTGACACAAAACGTCTTATCATTCGATTTTGATTGTTAACCAGCATGAAGGATTGATATATTTCCGTTAAAATGATAATTCTTTTTTTATGCACTTTCTTATTTTTGATAGTCTTCGACAGTTTCAATAGAGTGGATTTAGTGAAAAAATCAAATTGACGCGGAGGACAAATACTTTAATTTTTATTTGATTAACCGAGTTAGTTTTGACTGTCCATTTTTGACGACGATCTAGTGCAAGAATACTATGCAATCAATGGACCAAATTATTTCGAATGAAAAGCAGTCTTGTAACAAAAATGACGGCTACAGAGACGACAAAGGCGGGTAAGCATGTTACGTCCGACGCAACGAACCCCATTGCCCTCCCCCCTTCAGCACCCCCTCAGAACCCCACTAGCAACGGTCAAAGACCACGATAGATGTAACCGATCCTCAGCGAACATGCGTTAATTATTGTAAATCGTAGTTTACCTATATATATATATTAATTAAGGGATACCATCATATTATATTACACTGTACACGACATCTCATACTTTCACACATTTTCAGAAATCACACCAACATTGTGACATTGCAGGTGGATGAATAGAGAGAGAGAGAGAGAGAACTGCAATCAAAGAATAAGAATGGCACGGGCAGCAATGCTGAATAGGATACTCAGAATTGAGGTGCCTAAAGAGCATTTTCACCATAGTACCGCGAATACCGCGCACAGCAGAACTCCTACCCGTCACCTTCGCACCCACCTCACCACCAAGATAATCCTGACAATGCACTAATCCAACGAAGAATCCGCGATCGAAGGCCTGCAATGAGAAATCGATCGAACGACAGGGTTCGATTGCCCCAATCATGCCGCAATATGTATCCAAATTCCAAGATATTTCCTAAC
>NW_014333254.1:23059-46143 GCF_000341935.2 Cephus cinctus | reverse complement strand
ATATATATATCTATCTTTGTAACCCATACTACATAAGTTGACGATCACACATCCATTGTATTAGAATTTCGCTATGTTAGTAGATTAACATACTCTCTCCTACATCTTACTGTAACGGCTACATGTATTCTAATCTATTGTTTTATTATATTTAGTTAAACTATACCTTTTTCTCTTAATTTCGAGACCTGAACCTATTAGCTCCTCAATCCTGATAAACCCTTTACCAGTAGCTTCAACTAAACTCCCGTAGAACGAGTGAGTTTTCCAAATCAATATATTTAGTACCTGTCTGTGATCCTCATCTTAACCATCGACCAAGTGACATAAACGCAAATAGGCGTGCTTTAGCACCTTAAAGTGGCAAGAACCCAATACCTTTTACGTGATCTTTGATCTCAACACCTATGCTAGCTCCCTGATGCTCCCGCATACGGTCGCTCACGCATAGGACGTAACAAGCATTGTAACCCATGCTTCACACTATAGGTATAATTTATGAAGAATCTTGATGTGACTTAATATTTATATTTTAAGGAAACAAAATATCGTTCATAGCATTTGGTTATTTCAAACGATAATCTCCGTGTCCTTTTTTTTTTAATATCCCACAGAAAGAAATTAGTGTTTTAGTTGTTGAATCTTAACCACTTTAAAGATACATTTTGACAAGAAAAAGGGTTTGTGAGGGATTAATAAACATTGAGAACTTATGTGATACAAAAATGGTTTTTTGTTATCAGTTAAATTTGGTTATACATATCTTATTTTTCTTCTTATTATTTTTTTGTCTGTCTAATTTTCAAAGTGAAAATACAAAGGTGCAACTAGCAAAATAATCAAGGATTATTACATAGAGTAAAATGACTTTGTACATATCATTTGTAAGAAACATTTTGAGGGGGTCTTAAATTTGTATATTGTAAATTTTGAATTTTTTATTACTAATAAATAGAACAAATTTAGGCATAGTAATTTTAATAGAATTACATATTTATTATATAATTCTGGTATCTTTAATCTTAAAATTAGTACATGAAAGTTGGCTAGGTAATTTATATGTATAGTTCATGCATTTTGCAGGAATGTAACTTGATTTTTTTTTCAGTCGTCATACACTCATTGGTGTTACTAATCAAATGAATTCTACGAAGAGACTCTTTTTGAAATATGTATTTCGAGAGAATGGGAAACATGTGTTACTATACAGAAGCGATCATTTGCCTGATGGAAAACTTCGTATGCTTAGTGAAATGCCAAAGTAATATTGCTTTCATTTAATTATACTTTGCATTGTACTTCTCATTTAATTTTATATTTACACATGAATTGATTTAAGAGTAACTTGACAATACATTAGTCATAATTAATCCTGTGTTATGTGCTGTGCAAACATCTCCACAATTATTTCTGAAATACCAACTACTATAAGTGAATTTTATGTCGTTTAAAATTACATTTTGATCATATCAAAAATTTGTTACTTCTCAATTTCTATCAATATTTTACTGGGATCTTTAGAATCCTTTTATGCTGCATGCAACTATTAAAATATGATATTTAAAAATTTATAATAAACATATATTTAATGACAAAGAAGACCAATAAGTTCCTTTAAACAGAAGCATTGATGTTTTGTATAATAAAAATTTTAGGAAATATTATGTTTGAAATATTATGTAAGATAAATATTTTTAGGGATGTAATCTTGGTGGCTGATGTTGATTTAGCAGTACCAGCAAATAAAATGGTCTTGGCAGCGAGCAGTTTAATTTTCCGTGAGTTGTTGGAGAAGTTCAAGGCTCGTGGGCCAGTCTGTGTTGCACTGCATGATATAGATCACACTGTTCTGAACGATCTTGTTCAATTTATGTATGGTAATATGATTCATGTAAATGAAAATAACGTGCGGCCTTTATTAGCCGCTGCAAGTTCTTTACAAGCTGAAATTGCCATTTATATTTGCGGTGATTTTCTCTGTACACAATTGAATCCCTCAAATTGTTTTGAAATCCGTGCACTTGTTAATCGATATGGATGTGTTGATTTCCTCGGTCAAACGAATGGTTACATGGAGCATCATTTCTTGTAAGAATCAGAACTGTAAATGAGTCATGAGATCAGTTGTACATTCAGACAACTGTGTTATGTTGAAAACTATGTAACAGTGGGATTCTTGAATGTGGAATTGTTTTTATGGTTTGACCATTTTCATAGGGTATCTGTATTAATTAAAATAAGTACATGGATGGCATTTCTTGGAGAAAGATTGTGAAAAATGAAACGTTTTCGAAATTGTCATCACAAGAATTAATGGAACTTATTTCTAATGATCATCTGGCAGTGCCATCTGAAGAAATCGTATTTGAATCTGTAATATCTTGGGTTAAATATAAACAAAAGGAAAGACTGCAGTATTTTGCAGAATTAATGAAACAGGTTCGCCTTCCGTTAATTCCTAAAATGTATCTAATAGAAAATGTCTGGGAAGAACCAATTTTCAAAGCTAATTCTCAATGTAAGCAAGCGTATGAATAACGACCATCTCATGTACAGGGATTCTGGAAAACAGAAAAATTATATAATTAAATGTTTTACCTTATAGGTAAAGACTATTTAATAGAAGCTATGGGTTATCATTTACTCAAAAGAGCAGGACAGTTCTCGTCTAAAATACCAGGGATAAGGCCTAGAGAACCTCACGAATTGCCAAAGTTACTAATAATAATAGGGGGTAGAAATATAAAAACGATTAATGGTGTAGAGTACTTTGACTTTCGAACAAAGTTGTGGCATAAAGCTGTGAACTTTCAAAAAGGATTCTGCAACAGTGGTGCGTAATCATTATTATCGTTTTAAAGAAAAAATATACATTATATTTGTATTTGACATTGATGAGTTGTTTTAAAAATCCGTTTCAATATATATGATGTTTGAATGCGAAAGTAAACAAAAATTTGTATATGCTTGTGTACACATAAATATCCCTGATGGTCTGTTCAGACACTTATTATGTTCATATTATGTAGAAACCAGACATTATTTCATCATTAATATCGAAGTTTTGGCAAAAACTCGAACATATTTTCAACGTTTGAAATTGGTTGATTTGTTTCTGCCTAATGGAAATGATGAAGCAGAATAATTATAGGTTTTTAATGCACTGTTTTCGAATTACACTTTGCAATATACATTCTGGTTCATGATTTAACTGCTAATTTGGGGCCTTGTGTACTCGCATGCAAGCTAATGAAAACAAATGCACAGACTTTTCTTGAGTAATGCGTGTATGATCGGTTGTATCTTATGCATTCGCTGTCGCAAAATATTTTCTGTATGCACTGAATTGAAGCTACAAGTACGAAGTGTCTGAAAATGTTAATGTCTGATCTATAATTAATTCATGAGTTCAATGTATTTTTTGACTAGTTAAAAACGATGATATTTTCAAGGAGCCAGATATGACTTTGTATAAAAATGACATTAGAACGTATGTAGGTGCACCATTTTGCACTGCAATATATTTTCCCTTGAACATTTATTTGAGTGATTTTACGGCAAGCCACATGTGACTTTGATTTAGACCTGTCGAAAAAAAACACATTGAACTAGTGGACTGACTATACGTTCGGAATTTCATTTCTCCTATAAATGTTTAAGCCTTACTTCGTACTCTTGGGCCATACGTGTCTGCACAATTTTTAACTCCATGAATAGGTCTAAAAATAATCGTGGTATTGCCGCTTTCTTTTCTAAAAAAATTGTTGGGTAGGTGAAATAAACGACAAAGGGTCAATTTCCCGCGTCAGTCGTTTTTTGAACGCGAAACAAACAAAATTTGTTACGAAAACGAATAAACCCGAGAACGTAGCTTCTGAGCAGGGTGACGACTCGAAGGGAACCAGTAAGCCGAGAATGTTATCTGAATCGATAGCCGGAGTCGCCTTGTGACTGTGAATCGAAAAATCACGTCACACAACTTTAATTTTCAGTTTTTTTTTTTTATAATAAACTTATGATTTTTTATCATCAATACATCATTTTTTCCAATAACAGTTCACTTTACGTGTTTTATTTTATACATTCGAATAACAATATATTTTAGCACATTGTTTTTCCAATCTATCATTCTAGTCTTAATTTAACTCAATTTTTTAAAATCTTTTACTCATTAAAAATCGCGCCGGATACAATTGAACCGCGTGTACGGTTAGAGGGTCTCAAAAGCTATGTGAACTTGGCACCCGACTTTGGAAAATCAAAATTTTTTTTATAGACTTATAGATTTAGGTATGTAGTTGTTTGTAGTACCACTTTTTTCGTTTATAGTAGATCCAAAAAAAGTCGTAGCATCATTAAAAAAGCCCATCCACCGACTTTGAAAAAAATAAAATCTAATCACTGATTCCTACAGGGAATCGTTTGTAGTTGATTGTAGTGAAAGAATTTCCATTTATAGTAGCATAGAAAAAAAAGTTAGAATTTTTTTTTCTTTTTTAAGTTGTTTGTAGTCATATATAGTTACATTCATTTCCACTGTAGTTTTTCGGAAATTCACGTGTAATAGATATACTACGAGCATTTGCTCTGACATCGTTTACATATTGTTTCTAGCAGCATTTATTTTGTTATTAGCTTTTCGAAAACTAATGGGGAGTTAATATACTGCGAATTCTGTCTCAAAGATCATTTCTAGTTGATTGTAGTAACATTTATTTCGTTTGTAGTAGCCTTGTTTCGTTTGTAGTTGTTTGTAGTAGCTTTCTTTCGATTGTAGTAGCATTTATTTCGTACATTTTGAAGCTACTACGTGTATAAACAAAATAGACGTTACTACAAACAATTACAAACGAAATAAATGTTACTACAAACGAAACGAAGCTACTACAAACGACTACAAACGAAATAGATGTTACTACAAACAACTAGAAATGATCTTTGAGATAGAATTCGCAGTATATTAACTCCCCATTAGTTTTCGAAAAGCTAATAACAAAATAAATGCTGCTAGAAACAATATGTAAACGATGTCAGAGCAAATGCTCGTAGTATATCTATTACACGTGAATTTCCGAAAAACTACAGTGGAAATGAATGTAACTATATATGACTACAAACAACTTGAAAAAAAAAAAATTCTAACTTTTTTTCTATGCTACTACAAACGGAAATTCTTTTATTACAATCAACTACAAACGATTCTCTGTAGGAATCAGTGATTAGATTTTATTTTTTTCAAAGCCGGTGGATGGGCTTTTTTTCTGATGCTATAACTTTTTTTTGGGTCTACTACAAACGAAAAATTTGGTACTAAAAACAACTACATACCTAAATCTATAAGTCTATACAAAAAATTTGATTTTCCAAAGTCGGGTGCCAAGTTCACATTGCTGGTCTCAAAACCAAAATTACGCAGTAACGGTTAAATCAATCGATTCTTCAGTTATCTCAGAATTTCGCATGCAGGCATCTCAGCAAATACAATAATACGTGTGTACAATGTACGATAAACGTGTGTGTTACATGCAATACTGTGTTCGTTGGGCCAAGGTATATGCCTTGGGTTATTGAATGGTTATTGAATGTTTAAATATTTTACTATTTTTGTCCAGGTGTAACCGTTCTTGAGGGTAAGATATACGCAGTAGGTGGTTGTAATTTAACTGAAGCACCGCTAAGAACCATGCATGTTTACGATGTCTCCGCCGATCATTGGTCTGCTTGTACAGGAATGAAAATTAAACGAATGAACTTCGGCGTTGTAACACTGGATGATTGCATTTATGCTGTATGGTCTTACATTGTACTATGAAACTCATTCTTCCTAACTTTCGTATATTTCAAATACATTAAAGTTTACAAAATTTGCAAATTATACTGAGAAATATTCTTTAGATCGGTGGTCGGGACCAAAAGACAATTTATAGTTCAGCTGAAGTCTATAATCCAAAAACATGCAAGTGGACAATAATACCACCAATGAATGTAGCTCGTAGCTTCTTCACAGTGGCTGTACTGAACGGCCGCATATACGTTGTAAGCATAAAGTGTAACAACCATATAAATAATTATGAATTTTACAATATCAAAGATTATTTACGGTTGCTTTCACTGTTCTAGATTGGAGGTTTTGCAGGGAAAGATAAGCTGCCTTTATCTAGCGTAGAATGCTATAATCCGGAAACAGGGCAATGGATATTTGTTGCGGATTTGAATATTCGCAGACAAACTGCAAGCGCAGGTGTTCTGAAGGGAATTTTATATGTCGTTGGTGGAGCTGTAGCGATTACGAATGTTTTAAAAAGTGTTGAAGTCTTTGATCCAAATACAAACATTTGGACATTTATTGAAGAAATGCCTGGGCCTCGACATCATGCTGGTGGATATAACAGATTTTGTTTATACCTACACTGTTATTATACTCATGAAACCAAGGATATTTTTTTATGCAATTTATCATAGGTGTGGTGTGCCTTAATGAGGAGCTGTACGTGGTAGGAGGTAGTGATGGTACTGTAGATCTCAGGTCGATATGTGTGTACAATCCTAAAAAACGTGCGTGGATTATTTATCCAACCTATATGAGCATTGGACGAAGTCAGGGAGGTGTAATCGCCGTTGATATACCACATAACTACATATAGCTTCTATTAAAAATAAAAAAACTATAAGTAATTATAAAACTACGATATAAAAATATGATAAGAAGTAGCTTATACGTATTTTTTGATATGCTAGTTCTCTGTGTAAGAAAAGGAAAAGTTAAAATGAATGCATATAATAAAGAAACACAGCAACGATTGATAAGATAAGATTATATAGTTTTGTTAGCATCTATATCTATACATCTGTTTTCTATACATTTCTCTATTTCAAATTAAAAATATATAAAAGCAAAAGTTTCTATCTATGTTACCTCGAAATTTGAGAACCACTGTGTAACAGGTACTAAGCTGGTAGTACAGACATTGGTTTTTCTACTCCTTAATAGATATTTCGTGACACTAAGGATTATCCCTACCACTAGCTGTAACGTGATATCCTGGCGATACACATGTCGATCGTTCCTTTTTCGCTTTGGACGGCCAACAGGACACACGCGTTATTGTAAATTGTGATTATCTAAACAGGCGAAAAATTGGCAGCAGGATACGTATGGAAGAACGATTGGTATGAGTCTATTAGCAGTCGGATTCAAACTGTAAATGCCGAACCTCAATATCAGCCTCATTGAATCTGGAACTAGCCATCTCTTCATTCCAAAAATCTAGGCGTGAGATAAGATATATTTATCAAAATTGAATACTATTTGGATTTTTAAAGTGCGCAATTGAAATATTGTGTTTGGAATCTCGTCGGCTAGTTTTTAAATTATTAATTTTTAACATAGTGAATGTGTCTATTGTGTAAATGGTGCATTCGTTTTTTTTTTTTTTTTTAATATACCGCATGTTCCATCCACGGTCTTGTTACGTAGGCCGTAATGGCTAGCGAGGCCTTTACATTTGATAACGAAAATTTAGAAGTAACCAAAAGAAAAGGAACGACCAGAGGTAACATGAATAAAATTTCAGTGAATTCCGAGTGGTAAGAATAGACTCAATAGTGGGTTCGCTGCTCGTTTAAGGTGTTGAAACACTCCTTGCTATTCTAACGTGGAGAGATTTAATAGATATGTAATACGCGAGGAAATTTGATTTTTGCGATATATTGTTACAAATAAATCAATAAGTTTTAACAAATTATTGTTATTCACAGTATTTGAGTTATGAGAAATGAGGATAGAGATCGTGATATTGAATCACAAAATCTGACTGTATGTGAGGTTAAGGCAAAAGAAATTTGGGACAGAAAATTGTCTAATATATGCGTTACATGGAAAGACTAGTGTATGCAGCTCAATTTTGCCCGGTAACCGATCCAGCTTGTTCCCTAGGGTATGTAATAACGAATCCGTACCTAGGCCAGATTGCAAATATTACACTGAATCTAATACTCTAACGGTTAGAGCCACGAGTGCACCGACAACGTACAGTCCGATATTTTACGCGTGAAACTGAATGATTTTCTGAGCGTCAGTGCTATGATTTTGGCTGCTTATATAGTCGATTTTTGCTGATGCTCTAGGTACGGTTAGGACGTTAGGAATGCACTCGGCTAACCAGCTGGGTAGGTGGCACGGCAATGCACTGGGTAACGTGCTGAGTCTGCAATTATGTGTCCTGTCGGCTACGTTATTCTTCTGTTTCGGAATGAAGGTCGATATACGTAACAGCGGATATGCAGAGTCCCCAAGTATATGGTAACTTGGTGGTAACAGAGAATTTCTGTTATTTGTCATGTCATTATATAAAGGACTATTACGAAATACTCTGGCATCATGCATGCGCTCAGGTAGTCCAATGAAAACATCTGTAAATCTTGCTTTGTCGTTACATACCGCTATATAAAAGAAATAAAAAATATGAATAAACTATTACTCGTTATAAATATTTCATTTATACATACCTTGTAATATTATTGAATGGAAACCTTTCCGGTTATAATAATCATTTGCATTATGTATAGGTTGTTTACAGGGTATGTGACACCCATCAATCGCCCCTACTACATCGGGGAAACCATGTGAACGTTTTTCAAAAACCTGCAATTGATATATTATATCTGAGAAATTTTATAAATTTAATAATATAAAATATTATATAACTATTATAAACATACATGGGATATTTCATTATATGTTTCAGGAGTTGGCCATTTAACATATTCTGATAACAAATTTGTTAGTACGTCAGTGATTTCCCGAAATACTGTGTGCCCGATACTTTTAGCAATCCCAAGCCTGTCCCCAACAGATAAGAAGCTTTTTGCTAAGATCCACACACTGAACATAATTTTCTTACTTAAATCGTTTGGGGTGTTTTGACCACCCAACATGTTGTTTCCAATAGTGTTTATTAATATCTATAATTCAAAAATTTTATAGATTATATATTTTATTTTGTGCATTTTAAAACTATCACTCGATTCAAAAATGTATACTTACTTCAAAACTTATGCGTGACATTCGAAAATGTTCTTTAAACAAATTATTAGTATACAGAGGAACTATAATCGCTGCATAATTTTCATTGTTGGCTCTAACGTCGCGTTCTCTTATTATTGAATCATTATTAATAGGTTCTGTCAAATCATCTATTAATGTTCTGATTAAATTGCAATCGAACCCACTATCCAAAGCAATTAATAATGCTGGATCCATTTTTTGTATATTCCCGCCGGATATACACAAATGTCGTTCAGCAGACACTGATTACTGATCATTGGTTACTCGCAACTGTTGTCTCACCGGTTACTCACCGGTTGTGTCGGCGGAACGCACCCATTAATCGCTATAAAAGAGGTACGAAAGAATATACAAATTGTGTACTATAATATGTAATTTCTTGATTTCGAGACGCTGTTACTTCTTTTGATCTATAAAATATATGAAGCGAGAACCAATTTGGATCACAAGCTGTCGTGAACTATTTATAAAATTTTATCGTCTTCCTGTAACATTCAAAAACTTGTTATTGCACTTAATGACAAATTCAAGTCTAAAAATAAATAGAATGAGAGAGTGTTCTTGAAAAAAATATATAAATGCTTTATTCATTATTTAAAGTTTATAGGACTTGGCTAGTTTCCTCTTTGCAATACTTTTTTTTTCGTGTTTAGCATTCGTGATCTGGTGAGAGTATTGACGCATGCGCATTCTTAAATAATTATGCATGGTGTATGCGAGAAAATTATTACCATGTTCCTTTGTGCAAGGGAAAGAGAAGTGATGTGAACTTAACATATCATTAATAAATTGTACAATTATAAACATAAGAAAAATCAAAAATTTGCTTATAACATGATTTCAAAATTTGTAACATTTTAAAAAGCGCTTCATTGGGGTGAAAAAACCTTCCATGAGACTTTAAATTGAGTATATCTGCGCTTGGATCTTGAGTATAGGATACAGGATTTTTTATAGCATTTTTGCAAACGTCACACTTGCTGTATTTCAAACTTTGCTTGCACGCGTAACCTAAAATTCGGAAACGACAAAAACTAGTTATAGATAATTGTAGCATCAATTGTAATACTACTTTATCCTTTGGTGGCATTGATACAAAGAGATTATTAAATTAGATGAGCAATGTTTAGTGCATCCATTAGAAACCACTGGGAAGAAATCTTTTACCAAGTACCAATTTTCATAAATATATATAACTACTGTGAAGTGTGAACCTATCACATAGTATACAAAATAATCGGCAACTGGTGCAAGGGCGTAATCGTGATCGCTAATTCGGACTTCTTCCCATTCTTTTCGTTGGATCAGCAAATTAATATTTGCCTTAATCTTCGTGATCTTATTAACTTTCTCCGACTTGTAGATATTTTTCAAATCAGAAACAGTGACTATAAAGTTTGGAGTTTTTTGCTCAGTAACTGTGCAATTTCCGAACTCTGGAGGTGTCAAGATATTGTAACTTGAGAGGAGCTTGTATAATTAAAGAAATGTCTGCATAGCAGGGTGGTCATTTGTACCAGCCGCTTGCCGAATAGTGCCAAAAAATTGTTAACGTAAACAAATAATCGCGAATATTATTGGAGCAAAGCATCAAGGTTGGAGCGATTATACCTCCAATGCATCTTGATTAATTTTTTCCAGTTAAGGGGTTACATCACCTTGAGATTTTCAAAAAATGAATTTTGTTTGGCTAGATAAATTGTTTATTAAAAATATTTGAAGCGTTTATTCATTCCAAAATTCAAATTATTACCGAAGTTATAGCAATTAGAAGTGAAAAGCCACAGCATGACAAATGCCCATTCGGCGAAGGTACCTGGTGTTCGTATCAGAAAGCGAAGGCCTCTGGACCTTTGGATTCTTATAAGCATAAAAATTTAATTCCTGTAGTTGCCCCAAAAGTAATTAAACCGGTATACGATAGATTAACTGATACCGATTTATTAGAACCCTGTTTAGAAGGATACATTCAAAATAACAACGAAAGTCTAAATGCTGTCATTTGGTCTATGGTTCCAAAAGTGCATTACAATAGCACATTGTTGAGATTGCATCTTATATTGCAGCTAATATATTTAATGATGGATATACTTGTGTATTACATATGATGCAATTATTAAACCTTGTAATTGGCCCAAGCGCGCTGTGATTTACTAAAAACTTGGCTTCTCAACGAATAACAATAGCCAACATGAGAGCCCAACAGGAGACTAAAGAGGCCAGGACATTGAAAAGAGCTGCTCAAAAGGAGGCGGAGGACATCGCGGCAACAATAGAAGATCTCATGCACGGTTAAAGAATCGCAGATTGAAGGTAATTTAAAAAAATGTTTAATTTTAAGACGCTGATGAAAATTCCAAAAAGTAATTTTGTCAACGACTGGTTAAAGCATTGAAGATGATTCTCTGAAAATTTTATCTCAATCGGACTAACTGTGTAAAAAATATAATGGACACAGACTTTGAAAACAGCATTTCGAGTAAAACGCGTTCAAAATTTACGTAAGTGTAAAGCTTGTATCAAATGATTATCTTTCATTTGAAATCGGATATTTTTCCTTTGCCCTCAGTCATTTATTCCGGGGCCATATAACATTTCTTCAGTAGCAATATTAGCATCTTCCTCTGCAATATGGGCCTACCTGCGAGCTATTCTTCCCTCACGCGTTGCTTGTTGCGCTCGTATCTCCGCCGTGGATATACGCTCCATATCAATCTCATCGCAATAGCGATCAACGTTTCTGCCAACACGTATATTCAATTCATCCATGATTCGAAGCAGGGATTTTGCACCTTCATTGAAAATATATACGGTAGTATTGGCAGCAATATTTATGATACTTGGTCCGGCGTTCAAGTGTTTTGGTGCGATACTTTAAATCAAATTATTGAAACTTTCGTTAGAGTTTAGTGTGAATACTCCACCGTTTCAATAATTTATTGTCACTTAGATCTCGATAAATTGGTTTAATAGCTGCCACAATATTTGGATGAAGAGGAGATTTGTAACGATAGTTTTTTAGATCATTGGCTGTGTGAGCTTTTTGATACGGACACCACGATTCAGCTCCCTCTGGACACCACTGATGTTGCGGTTCTTTATTGTTGATTTCATATGCAGTTGTTAAGCCTTAACTAGTGAAGCTGCTAGGGCGTAGATATATCTTAACGTGGTCTACCATTAAAACGCCAGGCGTATCTGTTTCCTGTGGAATTGGTGGGTGTAATGCTGACGAGTGAGGGCGAAGTTTTGGTATACAGGTTGATTATTTATTATAAGTAAGATAAGTTAACTTACAATTGTTGACAAGGTTGAAAGAGTTGGTATTGCACTTCACTGCGAGTTCTTTCTGTGGCACTCCGTTATCTGCCGTTGCACTCACGATAGATTTATAAACACGCTCACCGTGGTGACTTCCCTGGCTCTCGGGTGGGAAGACTTGGTCACAAGGATCCGAAGACACGTAAAATACTACCAGCGGAGGAACAAGCAAGACTCGATGATTTCGATTGTGGACCCTCGAGGAGTTCCATTGGTTGCCAAGATTCACGAAAGACTGATGATCGGTTCTGTATATCGTAGGTGCATTAGCTCCGATTTTGGGGACAATGCATTGCAATATTGATAAACTTACAAAGCAAGAGTCTTGCTTCATACCTCGCGCTGGCATGTGGTGTGAGCGCGTGGCCTGCTACTCAGCGTTCTAAGATTTACATGAGGCAATTGCAAAGTTCGATGCGCCGAAATGAATTTGCGGGTTGCATTTACTTAAGTAGATCTACTTTTGGATATAACACTACCCTTGTTAGATTGAAGCTCGCTGATGTAATATACGCGGTTCAACAACGATAGTGGAGGGACAATAAGACCGAAAAAAGGGCGAGAAAAATTATCGATATTGCTGAGTCGCTGGTGAGGCGCTTTCACCTTATATCTTACGTGACAAGTGTTACAGCGCATACAGGGTCATGTGGGGGCTGCGCTGGGATGGCGGGTGCAATTCGGCTGGGTTCTATGGGAAGTTAGAGGGGTTTCGGATGTCCATTGGGAAACTGATGTTATTCTGCCTCGGCCTGATGACGGGTTCTCGGCGTGTTCTGCGGCGCCTGCAGCAGCTCAGGAGCAGTCCTGGTATACTGCCCTGAAGTGCGTATAGCACCAGTCTTGCTACCGTTGCCAGTGATATGCCAATGCCGCTATATGCCTAGGTTCCCGTGCGGTGATACCATATTATTGACTTTTGTTCCTTGGTTAATTGGTCCAGATGAGTTTCGAGGGCGTCCAAGCTTACGTCTGCCTGCTGTAATTATCCCCCTATAGAGGGTAGCCGTGCCGCGATGACCAAGGGGTCGAGCTTCTTGCCGTATGTCTCGGCTATCGGGAGTGACAGTTTGCTGATGTTGAGAATGGCGGGTGGCTGGTGAACTCGGTCAATCGATGGTGGAATCATGCTGGATGGTGGGAGTGTGATGGTGAAGAAGTAGCATGTGCATCCTGGATTCAGCTGGAGGACTCCGGTCCCTTCAACGGTGACTGTGGTTGCACTGCCGTCGCGACATTGAATGCGTAGGCTGTCGGACGTTTCGAGCGAGTAAAGCCATCCATAAGTGTTCTCCAGAACACTGATATCATACCTGCGTAGAGTATCGCCATTCGGCGAGACGAGCAGGCGTGCTTCGCAAGAATCGTTATCAGGGACGTCTTTCAGTGCCATGTGCAATGGGCATGCGTAGCTGCTTGGAAGGTGGTAATACTTCTTCAAGTATGGTTCATCAAAAGTGAAGTACTTCCCTTGCTCGTTAGACCAGGCCATATATGGTTGCTTAGGCTGGATGTAGGCCGTGCCCTTGGTCGTTCCGGTAAAGTTCTGGGGCTGAAGGCATGGGTAAAGCCTGTATAGTTGGAAAGGTTTTGCTTCCAGTAAGGGCAAGATGATACTTACCAGTAGACGAACCTCCTGATACTTCGTAGTGATGTGACTGATAGTTCAGAGATCTGTCGCTTGCAGGTCAGTCATCGTAACATGAAACTCAAGAGACGCTGTAGATTTTCTTACATGGTGAGCTGCAGTGGTAAGTTGCTCGACAGAGAGTAAATCTGGATGCAGAATTCCGAGTTGTGCATAGCGAATGGCGTCCACGAAGCGTTGCAAGGTATCGATGTAGGCATCGGCAGCGTCAATCATGTTGTTCGATAAACTAGTGAGATGCATGGTGTAATTGAGGCGATGGATGTGTTGAAGCTTCCAGCGTAAGGTGTTTTGGATATCGAGAGTAACGTTGGCAATCTGCTGAATGTCCCTATTGATCTTGCCTTGAATGATACGAGTGGAGTTCTTTATGAGGTGCGCCAATTCTTGGCCCTTCTTCTCAAGTTCGGTAATCTCGTGGCCATATTGCTTCGCATCGTCTTCCGTGAGTGTCTCGAATAGTGCGTGCGAGATGGAGTCGATGAATTCCAGGGGCGCTCCGCGTGTAGCTTGTTGGTTGGGGGGGTTGTCTTCCTTCTCGGGCGACATGAGGAATCGGGTTTGTGTTTATACACTTTAAATCCTCTTCTCATGGCGATCGAGCCTGGCTTTGGAAAGGAAGCTGATGCACTAAGTGATGCTAAGATGATTCTTACACTCGTATATGATACTCTCTATCTGCTGGATGCCCTAAGGCTGTAGTGATAGATGCCACTCCAGGTCGAGGTAGGAGATGATTTTCCAATCGGTGGTGGTCACGCGTATATCCGGAAGGAGCTCGTAAAAGATGCCGGGGTGGTCTAGCATCGGCCGCGTCTGGTAAGCCGTGGGTGTGGCGCCTATAGTCGCCAGGATCAACATCAGAGTTGTCCCTATGGATGTTAAAATTTTGCCAAGTGGTATGCCTGTGACAAGAAACAACCTCGTCGTTGCGATTACTAATTGGCCAACTTTATTTTGTTCAGATGTTTAGTTTTGAGCCGTCCAGCCTTGTTTGCATACGTCACATTTTCCTTTTCCGTGATATCGACGACCTCGTAGGGTCCATGATATTGAGGGCTAAATTTTCCGTTTCGCGGTTCTTGGAGGACATAGATCTCGTCTCCGATTTTGAAATTTACGAGGTGAGTATCGCAGTCGTATTGCTGCTTTGATCATTCCTTTGCCGAGATGAGGTTGTTCGTCGCTACTCGATGGATCTCATTGAATCTGGTAACTAAATCAACCATATATTGGGTGTACGTATCGATTTTTTCGACAGGCGGAAACGCGGGAATCGCGCACGTGATCTTTCCGTACATAAGTTCATACGCGAACATCGCGAATGGCAGTAGCTCATCTCAATCATCGAAACGAGAGAGGAATGTTTTCAAATATTCAGCAAGTACTATGTCACTACGCTCGACGGAACCGTTAGATTGCGGGCAATACGCGGAGGTGGTGAGTGTTTTAACTCGGAAAATCTCGGTTAGTTGTTGGAAAAGCTTACTAGTGAAACACGCGCCACGATCGGTGAGAATAGTTTAAGGAGGTCCGTAAAGAGCAATCCAGTGTTTCGCGAAGGTTAACGCAACGGTTTCTGCTTTGATGTAAAATTGTCCTGTATTGTGATGATGCACATACCGATTCCCGGAGGGCGAAATGTCCAAGGGGCCGACGGCGTCAATCGCTACTTTTTCAAAAATATCAGAGGGCGTGTCCGTTATCTGCATGGGCTGTCGAGTTTTTATACGAGCCAGTTTTTGTTGTTGGCAAATTTTGCAGCGATGCACGTAGTTTTCTATCTGTTGTTTCATTCCTTTCTACTGAAATGTCTCTCTTATACGCCTGTAGGTTTTTGTAATGCCCTTATGGCCACCCACGAGATTCTCGTGATTTTCTCGGAATATTTCTTACCGCCGGTCGATAGGAGGTTCGTTTTTGACGACGTCGTTGCACATGGTGATGGTGACTGGTACGCCCTTAAAGATTGTCTCCAGCATGTCTTTAAAGACATAGTAGGAGATATCATCAAGTCCATCGCCTAGCTTAGATATTTGGAGAGTATGAATCTGGTAGCGCTCGGCTGCCTGACGTAGTGCGTGCAGACCGAGGACTAGGCCTTCAGGCGTCGCTCTATTGAAATGGCGCTTTTTGATAGTAACGGTGAAGGTCTTGTACCGTCCCTTTGAGGAGACGGCAACGTACCCTTTTCTCAGCGGGCTGCTCTTAAGGGCATCCTTGCCCATACGTTTGAGATCAGCTAGCAATTGAGCGACGGCACTTGTGGTTTCGCAATCGGCGCTGACAAAGTGTGCTACGTGGTTCTTATCGTAATTCATTCTTCAAATGTGTATAATTTCGTAATTTTCCAAGCCGGCATCACGATTTTGTATCATATTAGTAACGGGTTCACTGAATAACGAAGGGGTATTTTCGGGATCGTGCGTTTTGAGAGTCTGGCTGAGATCGCGCAGGCACTGTCGACCCATACCAATTAATTCCGCCAAGTCATAGAGAGAGGATTGACTGTCTGCCGAGTCATCGGGGGACGACTGGCCGTTTATTGGCGTGGGAGATGTTGGTTCCTCCGAAGGGTCATATATACCCTCAAAAAAACACTTACGTGTAAAGAACTACGCCAAGTACAGGAGTGCTGTGTATTCCTCTAATAAAAAGTATTGATATCAAATTATTGAGGCTAAGTACATAAGTCACTACATGTTTGCCTATTATATGATCTAGCACTGGCTCATCATTTTAATTGTATTTTCAAAATTTCCTATAATGTTTTTGCTACTGTTTTACATTACTACTGCTTCCCATTGTTGATTATCATTTAATGGTCATTTAGTAATTATTAAAACTTTAGGTGATTCCTTATCGAGTACTACTTGGCGGGTCCCTGCATTTCTTGATATAAATTTGCGTCCATTATGCCAGTCATCAAAATCAAAATCAGCGTCAAATTTCTATATACTAGAGCACATTAACAATGCTTCGTCAAAAATAATAACGGTAAAAGCTTAATAACAAACATATGGTATTAGAATACTATTAGTACGTTCAAAGTAAGTACTTTGGAATTCTTGGCACGGATCCGCCAACTTTTTATTAGAGGAATACACAGCATTCTTATACTTAGCCTAATTTTTTACACGTAAGTGCTTTTTTGGGGGATATCACAAGTTTTTGTTGCTCAACGGGACATAGAAGCTTTAAGCACTGAAATCTATAATTTTCACAAATATAAAATGTAAATGCAGGATGATGTCGCTAATCAGAAAAATATATTGCGTTGTCGAAAATGTTTAATGGCATATAAATTTAATTTGTAAGTCTCCTTTTTTTTTAGAAATGCATAAAGATATATACAAATTTTTAAAGAAAATGTAATCTTGAATGCATATAAACATCGTTAATGGTGTCCAGCTTGTGCTGGATTATTTACGTACCTCAGGTCGTTCGAACAACAGAGAGGATACTTTAGTTTGAGCGCAGCGCCAAAGCGTCACTCGTTGCACACTTTTCTGGACACCCTGGACTTTTACATGCGACACCTAGCGTGACGTGGCATTTTGACATGCACGTCACAAAACGTAACATTTTGCGACTTCCGGCTACATCGTGTAGCTCTGTGCGTGGGGAAGGGATTTCGTGGCATTGGACTGCATATTATTTGTTGAATTTGTATTTATTTCTCTCGTGGGAACGTTTTGTTTGTGTTTTATATTTTTCAAGCGGATCCGAAAGGATCTTGTCAAAATTTGAATACTACGGGCCCCGAGAGTGCTAACTACGGGCCTGGTGGAGCGCGCTGTTGGGGCGACGCGACAGCCAGACCGGAGCACACACCCTCAGAGGTCAGCTACGCGGAACATTCGGCGAGCGTCTCCCCGATCCAGAGGGCATACGCAAGTTGCAGTAACGGCCTGGAGCCGTCCATTGAGGGGGCAGAGGTGAATTTAATTCCCACCTCCCGAAAATATCACTGCAGCCATCCCAAACACGAAAGATTCCAGGATTTACTTTATCGGAATCTAAGAAAACAATTGAAGATCGCGAGCGCTCTGGCGAATCCGATGGGTCCGCCAATCAGATTGGCCTAAGGGATGTATTACAGCGCGCCTCTTGAGAAGGTTCCCGATTTTCGACATTCTTAGCGTCACTCACGGTGTGGCCGAGCCTAGGAACAGACGTGTATTCGTCTGGTAAATTTTGTATAGTCTCGTATTGTTTTGTTCTAGTTTTGTCGGATTTGTATAATATAGTATTGTATAATGTACCGTGCCGTTTTGCGACCGCTTGAGGGACCCAGTATCAAAGAAATTGTGTCTTGAGGGTATCTGGAGTAACTAGGAAGGCGGCGAGTGACGCTTTTGTGAGTTGACCATATTTACGTGAATGATAGATAGACCGTGTCGCAGTGTCGTGCCTTACGCATTCCCGATCATTATTGTATCCGTGGATTGCTAATCGGTGGCGCTCTGGAGGATCGGTGCTATTTTATATCGTTTATGGGTCAAATTTTGGTTTTGCGTTACCGCCGATACAGTCCACGTCTCGCGGAGTCATTTCCTTAGCACAAAGGTATCGTGAGTCCGTTAGCACTCGTTAACGTTAAATTCTGTATAATATCCTTTTGCTTGTATATTCTGTGAGGAATGTTGTATAGAGTGTACTTCTGTATAGTATGGAGTGCGATGTATATTTTTGTAGAATATTAAGGTCCTGTAAATTTGTAGATATTATTTTGCCAATAGGTCTTCGGGACCGCCAGCTTAATAATTTCCTTGGGCTATCTACGGTCCTGTTCTGCCTAAAGCTTGTATATTTTGTTCAGGAACCGTTGTTCCATCTCTTTCTCTTGTTTGGTTTAATAAATCGGGCCAGAATTTGGTTTCGTATTTAATTTTGAAAACTTTAGTATTTGTCCGTTGTAGTTTTGAGAGTAAACCTCTCTGGGTTTCAGATTGCGTTTATTGTCTCCCAGACCTCAGGGCCCCACCGCATAAGAGCTGGCCAGGGTGTCCTTAGGAATAGAGATGGGCGATGTTCAAAAAAAGCATCGATGCTAAAATAATCGATTTAAAAACAGATCGATGTTTTCGAATCGATTTATTTTCAAAAACATCGATAATTATCGATGCATCGTTGAATCAAAGAAAGCGCGCACTAATTCAAACGCTATATGAAAACGAAATTGTTCATTTTGCTTCCTCATAGAGGAAGCTATGTGACGGTGGAAAACTTTTCTTTCAAGATTTTCATGTCACCATGTTCAGAATGTACCGAAACCTCGAGAAAACACATTTGGAGAAAATGTCCGGGTGTGTGTGCGTGCGCGCGCGCGCGCGCGCGCGCGTGTGTGTGTGTGTGTGTGTGTGTGTGTGTGTGTGTGTGTGTGTGTGTGTGTGTGTGTGTGTGTGTGTGTGTGTGTGTGTGTGTGTGTGTGTGTGTGTGTGTGTGTGTGTGTGTGTGTGTGTGTGTGTGTGTGTGTGTGTGTGTGTGTGTGTGTGTGTGTGTGTGTGTGTGTGTGTAATGGCCTCCCAAAATTCAAACATGTATAACTCGAGAACGGTTTTAGTTACAGCCCCCAAGTTTTGCAGGCATGTGCAGCTCTATAATCCCTTCATTGACTATAATTTTCGTCATAATTCAACCTGCGGATCCGATTTTATTTCATTTTCAAATTCCCCCAAAAAAAAGACGTTATCACTTTAGCGATCGCAAATTTTGTGATACTCGTCTAAATAGTTCTTGACAAAGTTTTGATTTTATATTTCGAAAAATCATCTTTATCGCTGCAACTAGTTCTTACTTCAACGAATCAAACCGCAATTCTCTGCAAGTATGGAATATCATCTAGCCGTAATACATATGAAATTTGGCGATAATAGGCCAAGCGGATATAATTTTATAGCAATTTGAAATTTCGCGGTTCGGTAGTAAATAAAGATTCATTTATGAGAAAGCCAAAGATTAAACAAAAATGAAAATGCTTCCTCATATAGAGACTTTGTACACTACCACCGATTCGGAGGAAGCAAATTGCAAGTTGAAACTTGCAGCTTTTTTTTTATACGAAAAAGCTGAACAACAAGATGAACAAACTTGTAGTACAGTAAGTATCTTTTTCCATTTTTTATATAAAAATATAATTAAACATTTTCATCATTACGAGTACATGGAGTATGTAATGTTGAAATGTTTTGTGTAATGCTGCATGGTTTTCGATTCCAGATTTGCTCATTGAGTTCGAAGTTTCCAACGGTTGGTATTCAAATGTATACCAAGACAAAAACATTATACATGAAAATATTTTTCAATATTTATCAATTTCAGTTCGTGTCCATGCAATGAATAGAAAATCTATACCTTACCTAAGCAAGCAGTAGCGTTATAGAAGCAAGTTCATACAGGTTTGAAACAGGCAATAAACTCAAAGCGTAGATCACAGAACGCAAATGTAAATTATTTAGCATATATGTACATTTTTATAATACATTTCTATGAGACATGCCAGAAAGAACACAGAAGCAAATTTAAATAAAAAGAAAAAAAGCGAATAGTGCAGTTCAAGGAATACCTCAATACTTTTTATTAAGAGAGCCTAGGAAAGTTAATTCATTTAATCTTTTTCCCGTGAGCCGGCTACGACGCTCATTTTTGATCGCTCCTGCTTTGGAAAATAATCGTTCACACGGTACGGACGTAGCAACGATGCTTAAATATTTTATAGCACTTGGATATAGATTCGGATATCCCGATTTTAATCTTTCCCAGTATCCGAGAGGGTCTTCGGACCGCGAAACAATAGGCTGGCTCAAACATTGTTTAAGTTCAAGATCGATGTCGTTGCTGTCGGATTGCAGCGTTTGATTTTCTGTTATCATTAAAGCATCGTGAATACTCCAAACGCTAGCATCGTTGCTTTCTGCGAATTAGTTTTAACATCCTCTCCGATGGCCACGCAAGTTTCTTTTAAACGCGACTTGAACATAGTGTCTATTTTCCTGACAGCTGCTACGCAGATGATTGGCTTTTGGAAATGAACTTTTTTGAACCGCGGGTCAAGAATTGTGGCGATTGATAACATTTCTAAAGCCTCATAATCTTCGAATCGACGCTCGGATTGCTCCAGGAGCTTAGTTTGTAGTATCGTTCCGGCTCGAGTAAACGGTTTTCGATTGCTGATAGTGAGAGTCATACACCGAATTATTGGTATCACCAAACTAAATGTTACGTATGAATCACCACTAGCCTCAGTAATTACGTTTTCTATGGGTTTCAAAAGCAAAGCAACACTAAATCGCGTAATACATCGAGTTCTTCGCGCGTCAGAAGGTCAACAGATACAGAACACTTCAACCTCACCGGATACACGTACTCGTGAAGTTCAAGGAATCGTTCGATCATTATTAGTGTTGAGTTCCATCTCGTGGGCACGTCCTGCTTAAATTTTAATACAGTTGCTTCGGTCTTCCCGTCCCGTATTTGTAATCGACGCAATTCTTCCGCTACAATAACGCTGCGCTTTGTAAGTGTGACAATCTGTTTAACTTTCGTAATAGTTTCTTCGACCCAAGACGTGGCCCTAATCGAGTCTGGCACAATGTGCGATAAAACATGAGCAAAACATTGGATATGCTTTGAAATTCCGAAACTGTCGATGATCGCTTTCTTTACGTTCGCGCCATTATCGGTAACGATCGCAGTAACGATGTTAGTATCTATGTGGAACAACCGTATTGACTCTATCAGCATCTCGGAGATATAATGCGCAGTATGATTTTCTTCTAGGGGAAACACTCCCAAGCACCCGCTATTCATACTTTTACCCAATAGATGGTGAACCGTTACGCCTAGGTACCCACTATTCAAGATGTCTAACCAAATGTCGCAGGTTAAAGTGAGTGAATTTGCTTGATTAATTTGACGTTTAAACAAGTCTCGAAGAAGTGTATACTTGTCCTCCATAAGCCGTGTAATGGTACTGTTATGTTGTGTAAGTTCCATAAATAAATACTCGTGCCGTTAAGATTAATATTATGACTTTATTAATATAATTGCGGGGTGCCGGAGACCGGACGCGTGTGAGCCCATGAAGCGCTCAGGCTAGACTGTTTTAGTCGGGAGGGGAGGCAGCCGCGTGAGTGCGTGAGTAGTGCTGCCAACCCTAGATCGCTAACATATCATCACATCTCCCTCCTTTGGGGAGACCTAACACATTTATTGTACATAGTCTTTTAGGTACTCGGGTTTTCTAATTTCACGACCCGAGCGTGTTCGCATGTTTACTTTAGGACTAGCTCCCGTCGGTATATTTACATCTCTAGTTGGTGTATTTACATTTTTGGCCGGTGAGCTAGCACGAACATTTTCATTTGTACGCTCGTTTACATTATCATGTGCGCTATCGCTATTACAGTCGTCACTGTAAACCGGACCATGCAAGTGCCTGCGGTTTCTTTCAATTACATTACCATTAGGCAGTTGCACTTCATAAGATCTCGGCCTATCGCAGATCTTGGTCACTCTAGCTGGGACCATCGGTTTATTTAATTCTTTTTTTACATTGTAACGTGGCGTCAGGACGACACGTTACAGAAGCCCCGCACCTCCGCGCGCTGCCGGCAGCACGGCAGTGCCTCCAGCCTCCATCTCCAAAGAGTTCGTAGGTCCGTGGTTGGGAGGAGGGAACGGGGGAAAGTAGTGGACTGGCGGCGGAGGCACGTAGCCCTTTTGGGTTGAGAGCCCGCAAGCAAGGGGTGCTCAACCGCCAGGACGCACTGCCGGTACCCCGGGAACTTTGATCGGCTACGGTTTGCGGGTCCGCGGGGAGGGCGCCGGAGAGGAGATTTGTTTTGATTTTTGACTTACCGCAAAGAGCGGTAGGTAGGATAAAAAGAGTGTGTCGCGGGGAGTCCGCGTGTAAGGACACGGGTATCCGGCGGACCGCGAAAAAGAAGTCCTTCTTTCATGCTCGGGCGATAGCGGAGCTATCGGATAATCGCGGATTGCGATTATCGGGATCTCTCGCAGAGAACCATGGCTCCCGGGTTTTTT
>NW_014333254.1:931-22711 GCF_000341935.2 Cephus cinctus | reverse complement strand
ATTGTAACGTGGCGTCAGGACGACACGTTACAGAAGCCCCGCACCTCCGCGCGCTGCCGGCAGCACGGCAGTGCCTCCAGCCTCCATCTCCAAAGAGTTCGTAGGTCCGTGGTTGGGAGGAGGGAACGGGGGAAAGTAGTGGACTGGCGGCGGAGGCACGTAGCCCTTTTGGGTTGAGAGCCCGCAAGCAAGGGGTGCTCAACCGCCAGGACGCACTGCCGGTACCCCGGGAACTTTGATCGGCTACGGTTTGCGGGTCCGCGGGGAGGGCGCCGGAGAGGAGATTTGTTTTGATTTTTGACTTACCGCAAAGAGCGGTAGGTAGGATAAAAAGAGTGTGTCGCGGGGAGTCCGCGTGTAAGGACACGGGTATCCGGCGGACCGCGAAAAAGAAGTCCTTCTTTCATGCTCGGGCGATAGCGGAGCTATCGGATAATCGCGGATTGCGATTATCGGGATCTCTCGCAGAGAACCATGGCTCCCGGGTTTGTTGGAATAGTCTAGTGCCAGTGCGTGGCCGAGTGTGTGAAATTCTGAGTGTTTGATGTACACCCTCGTGGAGCCGGGATGCGGCACCACGGGGATAGGCGGAAGGGACACGGCCACCACGATTTGGATTTGGTACGGGACTGACGGGACAGCCAGTTCTCGGTAAGTACCGTATGTGCGCTATCGCTATTACAGTCGTCACTGTAAACCGGACCATGCAAGTGCCTGCGGTTTCTTTCAATTACATTACCATTAGGCAGTTGCACTTCATAAGATCTCGGCCTATCGCAGATCTTGGTCACTCTAGCTGGGACCATCGGTTTATTTAATTCTTCGGTAGGGACTTTGCGCGCCTATCCGTTGACTCCAAAATTCTCTCTCGTCGCCCCCATGTTCCCCTCTACCATTTTCAGTGCGCTGAGGCTGAGCTGCCGGGAAACCTGAAAACGGCCGTGGTGAGGGATGGTGGCGCGGGAAAGCCGCACCTGGCGCCCAACAATTAGATCTTCGGATCTTTTCTTTGATAACAGGACGTTGGGAGCAGCCACGGGATTATTTGTAGGCGACGCCGATGAACGGTACACGTCACAACATACACTTTGTCGTTTATATTTACAGGTTTTAGATTGTGCGCATTTCTATCGTAATATTCCTTTTGACGCAACTGTCTATCTATTAATTTTTCTTTAATCTCTCTATTCTCTTTTTCTCTTTCAAAATTTTTATTATTGGGTAAAATTCCGCGAATTTTCCTACCAAACATTATTTCATTAGGTGATTTTAATCCCTCGCCTATTGGAGTGTTTCTGTACTCTAGCATTGCAAGATTTGGATCTTTACCTGGATCGTCATCAAGTTTTTTAAACATTCTTTTAATGGTGGCAATGTGCCTTTCAACCATCCCATTTGATTGGGAGTACTTTGTACTTGACGTTTTCAAAGTGAAGTTCCAATCTGCAGCAAACTTTGACATTTCTGCGCTGTTCAATTGTGTACCCGGATCTGAGTACATTACATACGGTACGCCATGTCTAGCAAATTGCGATTTTAACACACTAATTACAGAGCAGCTGGACATGTCTCGCAATTTCGCTACCTCTACGTATTTGCTGAAATAATCGATAATGAACAAAAACGAGAATCCCTGGTAGTAGAATATGTCTACACCTAACGTTTCCCAGGGTCCGTCTGGAACTTCTCTATTTATTAGAGTTTCTTGTACGTTGCCTTTTCTGTACTTATTGCAGATTGCGCAGTTATCCACAACGTCGTCAATTTCTTTATTCATCAAAGGCCAAAACAGAATTTCGCGCGCTCTGTTTTTACACTTTTCTTTGCCTAGATGATTAAAATGAATTAAGTTTAACATTTCTTTTCTTAAACTTTTAGGCATGACTAGTCTGTTACCTTTAAATACTAGGCCATCTATGATACTTAACTCCTTAGAATAATTATAATACTGTTTAACAGTGCTCGCAACCTGACTCTTAGTGGTAGGCCAGCCTTCTTGTATATATTTGATTAGCAGTTGCATTTCTTCATCAGCCTCCGTTTCTTTTATAAACTGATCTTTTTTATCTAAAGAAATGGGAAAGCTTTCCATAACTAAACAGACTTGTGTTTCGATCTCTTTTTCTAGATCTAATTTTTCACAGTTACTATATGCTCTCCATAATGCATCTGCTAAAAATAATTCTTAACCAGGTTTGTATTTTACAGTTAAATTGTATCTTTTTAACCTTAATCTTATACTTTGTAGCCTAGCAGGGCAATCATTAATACATTTTTTTAAATTTGCCTCAAGCGGCTTATGATCTGACTCTACTAAAATTTCTTTACCATAAATTTGTTGATCAAATTTTATGCAACCAAATGCTATAGCTAACACTTCTTTCTCGATTTGAGCGTATCTTTGTTCAGTTTGAGTCAACGCTTTGCTTGCATACGCTACTGGCAAGCCATTCTGTAGTAGTACAGCTCCAAGACCACTTTTCGATGCGTCTACGCTTAAAACTACAGGTTCATTTACATCATAATATTGCAAAACAGGCGCTTTACATAAGATCTCTTTTAATTCTGTGAACGCTTTATTCGCATTTTCGTCCCAATTCCATTGTACATTTTTCTTTGTTAGTTCTCTTAACACAGCATTTTTGGTTGCTAAACTAGGGATAAATCTCGATACGTACGTAATCATACCAAGAAAAGTTTCTAGTTCTTTTTTATCCTTTGGAGGCTTCATATCGACAATTGACTTTACTCTATCAGTATCAAGTTTTATACCTTGTTCAGTAAACACATGACCCATATATTTAACTTCTGAACTACTAATTTTACATTTATCAAACTTAAATTTTACATTTCTTTGTTCTGCTCTTTCCAGAACTTTTTCTAGTCTTAAATCATGTTCTTTTTGATTTCTACCTCTTACTCTGACATCATCAACATAAATATCAACGCCTTCTATATTACCAAAGATTTCCTCGAAGCAATCCTGAAATACTTCAGTAGCAGAATTTATGCCGAATGGCATTCTCAAGTACCTATATCTACCAAAGGGCGTGATGATTGTCATCATATAGCTGCTTCTTTCAGACAGTTTTATTTGGTGAAGGGCTCTATCTGCGTCAAGTACGCTAAAAACTTTACTACCTGCTATATCGGAACTTAATTCATCAAAAGTAGGTATTTTTCTGTGATATCTTTTAACAAACTTATTAAATTCTGTTGGGTCTATACAAATTCTAATCTGCCCATTTTTCTTTTTACTTATTACTATTGGGTGAACCCAGTCAGTTGGTTCAGTAACCTTTTTAATTATACCGTCTTTTTCCATTTTGTCTAATTCTTTTTTTACTTGATCATTTAATGCTATCGGTATTTTTCTGCATGCAGCAATAGTAGGTTTAGCGTCCTCTTTTAATTGAATGTCATATTCAAAATTAGTTACGCATCCAATGCCTTCAAAGACTTTTTTGTGTTTATTTAAAATTTTTTCTACTGTTAAATTATTACTGTTTTCACTTGCTTTAATATTGTGTACCCTTTGCACAGTATTGAGTTGCATCAGACTAGGTAAGCCTATTATCACTGGCTGATCATCCGTATTTTCAGTTACTACAAATTCTAAGTCTACATTTTCTCTGTTTACAAATTTACAGTTTAACCTACATTTGCCAACTACGTTTATTCTTTGGCCACCATATGCTGTTAATTTTACGTTAGTTTTCTCTATTTTAACATTTTTCAATTTTAAATTCTTTAACTTATAACTCGGTAACACATTGCATCGCGTGCCTGAGTCTAGTTTTACTTCAATTTTACGCGAATTATTTACTGTAGTATTCTCCATCCAATCAAACTCATTGTTACTACTATTTAAACTACCGACATATAAAGAATCTACTTTATCATCGCGATGCTCTGAACTGTTTTTGCTTCTACACATTTTCGCAAAATGATTTTTCCGCTTACATATATTGCATTCTTTACCGTACGCCGGGCATTGACGATACGTATGCTGACGGCCGCATCGCTGGCAAGATGTCCGCTGTTGGTTGGACGAAGATGGCGAACTTCTCCCTGCGCCACCACTTGCCTTGCTGCCTGCGCCGCTGCTTCGCGCCTTGTCGCTTCCGCCGCTGTTGTTGCCGCGCGCGCCGCTCGAAGTCTGCTTCCGAGAATTTCCGGTCGCCGCGTGCTTTTCAGATTTCTTGACCGCGTGAACTTTGGCTTCATCGCCGATCGTCTTTGTTTGAATCTCTGTCAGCTCTACCGCTCGGCAGATTTTTATGCACTTTTCTAGATTTAAATCTTCTTCACGTAGTAGGCAATTTTTTAGTTCTGTGTCACGTATTCCACACACGATTCTGTCTTTTATTAGTCCATCTCGAAGGTGATCAAATCCACACGTCGCACTTAACTTTTTTAAATCCGTTAAATAATTCGTGAAATTTTCATCGCTCTGTTGCACGCGCGTGAAAAACACATGTCTTTCTACAGTTTCGTTTGCTTTCGGCGTGCAGTAATTCTCAAATGCCGCCGCTACTGCGTCGAACTTCTTTTTATCATCTGCACTTAGATTGAAAGTATTGTACTTTTCCAGTGCCTCTTCTCCTATCGTATGTAAGAAAACGGCGATTCTTCTCGCCTCTGGCTTTGTATCTAATTCAGTGGCTTCCATGTACAAGTCAAACCTTTGTTTCCATTTGAGCCAATTTTCTTTAACATTGCCGTCGAACGACAACGGTGGTGGTGCCTTCATCGAGGTTTCCATAATATCGAAATTCTCTACTAACGAGTTTGCGTCCGTATAATTACTTTCCGTGTCCCCGCTTGTTGTCGACTCGTCCTGCGACTTCTCTTCAAGCGCGTGTTCGGGCACGTTTCCCGGAACTGACTTTCCGTTTGTCTCCAGCTTGACACTTTACATGTGTTCTCGTCGACGATACTCTTACTGGTATTCGACGAGAATCCACTTTTACACTGTTTGTCATATTTTAACTAATTATCGTATTTTACGATAATCACGAACGACGAGAATCTTAAACACCGTTCCCGCCGAGACTACCGACTGCGCCATGTTATGTTGTGTAAGTTCCATAAATAAATACTCGTGCCGTTAAGACTTAGTATGACTTTATTAATATAATTGCGGGGTGCCGGAGACCGGACGTGTGTGAGCCCATGAGGCGCTCAGGCTAGACTATTTTAGTCGGGAGGGGAGGCAGCCGCGTGAGTGCGTGAGTAGTGCTGCCAACCCTAGATCGCTAACATATCATCACAGGTACATACGTCTCGAGGGAACGTTATACAACGGAGCAGTTATCTTCATCAAGTTGAGGAATCCTTCGTTTTCAACAACGGAGAGAAGGCAATTGTCGGTAGCAAGTATAAATAGTATCTCGTTAGTGATATTGTCAGCAGTTGTCCCACCAGCTGTTGACAAAAAATAATACAAAAACTCTCACATCGAAAAGTATTGATAAACAGATATGTAGCACTTTACCTGTAAATGAATGCACTCGCTGAGAAGCTGTGTCGATTTTACCATCTCTGCTGTTTTCCTAAGTTTAAAGAGTTGCAATTTTTATCATAAATATGGTTGACTCTCAAGTATATAATTTTGGAAAAGATGTTTGTAGTAAATTTACATTGCTCCTTCGCATTTCCACTTCTATTGGAGCAGGTTTGTCTTCATTCTCTGCTCTCCATTTTTTGTTTGATGTACTTTTGAAATTCAAAATACCTTTTTGCTCTTTGCCTGTGGACACACCTGGAGGCAGAGGGTATTTTCGATCTAGATGTTGTTTGAAGTTCGGCGTGTTGCCACCATGTTTCAAAACGTTCGTGCAAATTTTGCATCGTGCACTAATGAAATTAACTTTAGTAAAGCTATCCCACACCTGACTTTTAGGTTTAGAGTGACAGTTCTGGAACACACCGTCCCTATAATATAAAGATTAATATTATCATCTACGTAAAACTTCTTTTTATGCAATTTTAGGTGTACCTACGGATGTGTGTCGGGTTTTGGAAGTTCAGGATGGACTTTGTACGTCGAAGCTGGCACTGACAATGAAATTGACGATGAAATGCCGGCAACTGAAGCTGAACCCGACGACGAAGTTGTGCTACTGGCCCGCGTAGCTGAGACTGACGACGAAATGTTAGGCAATGAGACTGAAACCGACGATGGAATTTTAGCTAAAACAACTGAAACTGGTGACGACAGCGTATTCGATGATGGGGTTGAGACTGGTAACAAAGGTGCTAAACATTAAAGTGAAATAGGGTGTATTAAAATTATAAATAGATGAATGGTAAATTGTAGTATATACTGTTATGCCCTAAGCGTTACTTAGTTATTTACTAGGTTAGCATTCTTAGTACCACACTTTAAGTAACCCTTTGTCAGCAAAATTGTACGAAGGCGTAGAAGCTCTTCATTATTTTGTTCGCAACAAAAAGTCAATCGTCGAACTCTAGGCTCCGAGTGAGCATCGTCTGCTCATCAAAGAAAAATAGAATAAAATTGTGCCATTGTTAACGAAACAGAGATACAATGAAAATAGTTTGTTTTTGCTATTTTATTATTATTAAAAGTGCTGATGATTATTTTATAACATCTTCACGGCATAACAATCCCCCAAAAAAAACTTACGTGTAAAAAACTACGCCAAGTACAGGAGTGCTGTGTATTCCTCTAATAAAAAGCATTGGTATCAGATTATGGAGGCCAAGTACATAAGTCAACTACATGTTTGCCTATTATATGATCTAGCACTGGCCCATCATTTTAATTGTATTTTCAAAATTTCTTATAACGTTTTCACTACTCTTACTACTGCTTCCCGTAGTTGATTATGATTTAATGGTCATTTAATAATTAATAAAACTTTAGGTAATTCCTTATCGAGTACTACTTCGCGGGTCCGTGCCAGGAATTCCAAAGTACTTACTTTGAACGTACTAATAGTATCCTAAAACTATATCTGTGTTATTAAGCTTTAGATTATTTTATAACATCTTCACGGCATAACAATCCCCCAAAAAAAACTTACGTGTAAAAAACTACGCCAAGTACAGGAGTGCTGTGTATTCCTCTAACAAAAAGTATTGATATCAGATTATGGAGGCCAAGTACATAAGTCACTACATGTTTGCCTATTATATGATCTAGCACTGGCCCATCATTTTAATTGTATTTTCAAAATTTCTTATAACGTTTTCACTACTCTTACTACTGCTTCCCGTAGTTGATTATGATTTAATGGTCATTTAATAATTAATAAAACTTTAGGTAATTCCTTATCGAGTACTACTTGGCGCGTTCGTGCATTTCTTGACATAAATTTGTGTTCATTATGCCAGTCATCAAACTCAAAACCAATGTCACCTTTCTATATACAGCTTATTCACAATAACTCGTCAAAAATAATCACGGTTAAAGCTTAATAACACAGATATAGTTTTAGGATACTATTAGTACGTTCAAAGTAAGTACTTTGGAATTCCTGGCACGGACCCGCGAAGTAGTACTCGATAAGGAATTACCTAAAGTTTTATTAATTATTAAATGACCATTAAATCATAATCAACTACGGGAAGCAGTAGTAAGAGTAGTGAAAACGTTATAAGAAATTTTGGAAATACAATTAAAATGATGGGCCAGTGCTAGATCATATAATAGGCAAACATGTAGTGACTTATGTACTTGGCCTCCATAATCTGATATCAATACTTTTTGTTAGAGGAATACACAGCACTCCTGTACTTGGCGTAATTTTTTACACGTAAGTGTTTTTTGGGGGGATATGGACTACGCGATTCCTACTTCAAATCCTTTAAAAAACTAACCGTTCAAATAAACAAACAGGAAATGAGGTGACGGCTAATCACTCTCCTTTTCTAATGCTTCTGTTAGCTATCAATGTTCTTTATACTTTCGTACTTCGGCTGCTGATTAGAAACAAAGGGCTTGGCCGCCATCAGTCGCTATCTTTTTCTTTCAGCCGATCATTTTTTCTATGTCTATCCGTAGCCCATACTATACGTCGATGCTATTGACTAATAAACTCTATCAAACGATTGGAGTAAAAAAAAGTTTAAAATATAAAAGTTGGCCGACCAACTTTACACAGGTACCTTTACGAGAAAGTTTTTGCAAATCGGTGCAGTGCATCATTTATGAAACACCTTTATATGGCATATACATACATATACACTGATAGTCGATTAAAAAGCTGCGCGTGAGCACATGTCATCATTTTATATAATACCATCGTTAGAGCGTTTATCGTACTTCTTTCGATGACTATATGTTATGGAAAGATGCAGTGGTGAATACAGAGAAATGCTTTCAGTTATTAACTGACGTTTTTGTTTCTGTTAAGTGCCTTTGAAACTAATTTATTTATGTGATAAAGGAACAGTAATAATGATGGTACGACCTTTTCTTTCTTGCTATGTTTAAATAAAATACATAGCTCTAATGATAACATAACCTGAATTTAAATTACGCTATCAGCCGGGTATTTTGAAAAAATGGTGATGTATAAATTAGGACTTACTAATCGAAATTTGTTTATATTTTAGCAAGACGGAGTTAGACTACGCCAACATTCAGTCAGGCGATCTTCTTATGATATTCTGTATACAAATAAGGCCTTTTCAAAGAAGAAGTACATCAAACAAAATGATACACAACATTTATTTTTTGTGGTCACCTATTTTCTTGCCATATCATTAATAGTTATTGTGCTGGAAAAAAATTTACCAACGCCTCATTTTATTAATACAGAAGCCTCGTTTCCAGGAAGATTTGTTGCAGAAAGAGCTCGAGATCATGTAGTTAATTTAACATCTATTGGTCCTCGAATAACAGGAAGTTATGAAAATGAGATATTGGCTGTGAAGTTCCTTACGACAGTGATAAATGATATTATTAAAGATGCTAGCAGAGATTACAAAATTGTTATGGATATTACAAAACATAGTGGTGCATTTCCTTTAACGTTTCTGGATGGAATGACAAACATTTATAGAAACGTTCAGAATGTTATTGTTAAACTTAGTCCATATAGGCCTTCGAAGCATAGTTTGCTTTTAAACTGTCATTTTGATACGTTTCCAGAAAGCCCTGGCAAGTATAATTTTAATATTAAACCTATATACACGTAAACTTCAATTAAAAATTAATTTTTGTGTTAAATTTCTGTTACTATGAACATTTATTTTGTACCAGATTTAAAAGTCCAATTTTAAAGCAGGAATCAATTTACTCTTATGTTACTAATATATAAGTAATAATTAATTTATTGTTGTTATTATTTCTATCAATATTATAGGTGGTTCTGATGATGGAGCTGGTTGTGCAGTGATGTTGGAAGTATTACGTGTAATGTCTCAGGATGCTAAATTTCTTAAACATAATATTATATTTTTATTTAATGGAGCAGAAGAGAATTTAATGCAGGTAGATGAATTTGATCTATTTAGGGGAGGTAAAACATGCAAATATACATTAAATTGTTTTTTGAACATTTAAATTCATGTAGGCATCTCATGGATTTATAACTCAGCATTCTTGGGCAAAAGAAGTTCGAGCTTTTATAAATCTGGAAGCTTGTGGTGCTGGAGGTCGCGAATTGTTGTTCCAAGCTGGACCAGGAAATGCTTGGATTTTAGAAGTACAAATCTTATATTACATTCATTTAATGGTATAATTAATTCCATTTTAAATATAATTTGTCTTTTCTGTCTCAGATTTATTCACGAACTGTGCCATATCCGTATGCATCATCCTTGGCTCAAGAAATATTTCAAAGTGGCATTGTTCCGGGGGATACGGATTTTCGTATCTTCAGAGATTTTGGCAAAATATCTGGTGAGCTTCTTCTTTTGTTATCTTTTTTACAATGACGTTCCCGGAAACACAAAGTAAGATTTCAACAATGATCCCTATTCAAGGGAAATAGCTGTGAAACACCTGATGTGCACAACTGTTATATCCTTGAGTAGGAAATTATAGCATTGGCGATAGGATATTTACTTTGTGTTTTTTGTGTTACCACTTTTCCAAGTATAAAGAACGAGTTATTTCCATTGGAACCTATATACAAGTGTAGACAAAGTTTCGTTTATACTGATATTTGGTTTTATTCGGACTTTAAAAAAAAAATTAAAATAAACAAGTTGGAAAGAAGAAAACTTAAGTATCAACAATATTTGATTTCAAATAATTAATATAACAAAAACACTTTTATTCTTCAAATCTATCCTTTAAACTAAAATACTATGAATGCTCGTTTCCCTCCTTGGTTTGTTCTTCCCTCATTAGCATTGTTCTTCATTGTTTATTTGATACATTATAAATTATCTACTAGAACTAAACTTTTATTTCCAACACTAAAATCTGAAAATTTTTTGGATGCGTTTTCAATGTAATCTCTTTTAATTGCACAACTGTATGTTTATCTTGAGTGCGATATTTGGGATTAAAACGATGGTCACAATATTAGTTTTATTCTGCACACTAGCGTAGTTTAAATGTAATATTAGAGGGTTGCATAGAAAGCCGATTTTTTTTTCTATTTTTAAAGCATTTATTTCAATAAAAAAAGATGTGAATCAAAGTATTTGCCCTCGGAAGCTATGACTTTTTCCCACTTTTTTGGCAGAGGTTGAATTCCACGGCGAAAGAATTGTTTGTCTTTCGAGCCAATCCATTCAGCAACGCAATTTTCGATTTCCTATAGTCATGAAAATGTGTATCTTCCAAATCGTGTTGCATCGATCGGAAAAGATGATAATCGCTTGGAGCAAGGTTGGGAGAATACGCTGGATGCGGGAGCACCTCCTATTCGAGCTCCATCAGGATTTGTTTCACGGCTTTAGCAACATGTGGCCGAGCGTTGTCGTGCAGAAGAATCACTTTTCGACGATTTGCTGTAATTGTTGGTCGTTTTTGCATCAAATTATCATACAAACGCTCCAGTTGTTGTTGATAATATTCGACGGTGACTGTTTCATTCGGTTTCATCAGCTCGTAATACACGACGCCCTCCATATCCCACCAAATACAGAGCAATGCTTTGTGACTGTGGATGTTTCGCATTGGTGTCGATGTTGCTGATTGGCCAGGATCAACTCATGATTTCTTGCGTTTTGGGTTGTCAAAATAAATCCATCTTTCATCGCTGTTCAGAATACGCTGCAAGAAACTCTTCTTTTTATGTCTTGCAAGCAATGAAATCGCAATGTTTAAATGATTAGTCATGGCATTTTCAGTCAAGTCATGTTGCAGCCATGTCCCTTCTTTTTGAATTTTTCTCATGGCTTGTAAACGTCTTAGAACGGTCGATTTATCGACTCCGAGCTGTTAAGTCGATTCTTTAAGCGTTTGAGCAGAGTTTTCGTCCAACAGAGCTTGCAATTGGTCATCTTCGAACTTTTTTGATGGAACTGTCCGTTGTTTGTCGTGAACGTTACAATCAACAGATTTAAATTGTCGAAACCAATCTCTACATCATACTGTTTCCGATGGAGCAAATTCACCATAAGTTTTCGCAAGCAATCTATGAGCTTCAGCTGCATTTTTTTGCAAATTAAAATAGTGTAGAAGTACACATCGAAAAAAAAAACTTATCGCGTTCCATTTTACTTGTGTTATATAAAAGCACTTTTGTACACATACAATTGCGTGTGATGACTGTATTTTAGTAGAAAATGTTCACGCTTCAAAATGACATAATCGACATCTGCCACTGCCCACAGCATACGCAGCTAGAGGCATCTATACGTAAATAGTGGTTTTCTATGCAACCCCCTAATAGCTAAGCGTGCGTGTGTTTTTAGGAGCTTACATTTGCGTGTGATTCTTTTTTCTTATTTTCCAGTAAAAATAGTTTTTATTTAGTAAGCTGCAAGTATAAGGAGAAGTTGATTATTGATATAATGTAGAATGAAGTGAGAAATGTTTACATTAAAGAATTTACTTGGATAAAATACTGGTATTAAGCTCCACCATTATTTGCGCATTACTATAATAGCATTGACAATTGAAAGTTAAAGATAAACTTGAATTCGGAGATATACAGTAACGTCCAATTGAAGTGCAACACTTGAATTTTTTTACATTTCTGTGAAAGGATGACAGATTTCGAAAAAACAAAGACACATTTTTTAGGAAATTTCCTTCCCGTCCGAATAGTAAAGGTTTTATCCCGATCGGATACAAAATGGCTGAGCGGCAGGGGTTGGAGTGATATAGTGCATTTTGAGACTTTTTGAAAAGTGCGAGAACTAGTAGTTTCGGGAGCAAATTCATATTTCTAATTATGGCACGAGAGAGAGCATTCTTCGGCATTAAAAAAACACCCTCATTGAATCCCTGTAGTATCACTCTAGTATCCTCTTGAAGTGAAAACACTTAATTCGCCATAACTTCTGAAAGCCGCGGCCAATCTGGTCCAGTTTCTGAGTGATATCATCTTTAATAATACTGCAGATTCTCACAAAATTATTTTTCTAGAAGATGATCCCGTGACGGAGATCTCGAGATATTGCAAGTGCATTCGAAGCTTTCCCTCCATTTTTGATTAGAAATGCGGTGAAACAGAAGTTTCGTATTTGTTCCACGTTGTAGCTGAGTTTCAACGATTAGAACGCGCTTTTAAACAGCCAAAAATGAGTTTGCTAAAGGGGTTAAATATTTCATTTGAAAAAACGCCTAAATTTTGCGAGTTCCGCTCGAGGCGCTCGGGGGACAATTGCTTCGCGCGCGTGGTAGGGTAGTAGTCCCACAAGCGCCTCGAGCGAAACTCGTAAAATTTGGGCGTTTTTTCAAACGGAATATTTAACCCCTTAGCAAACTCATTTTTGGATGTTTAAAAGCGCGTTCTAATCGTTGAAATCTTAGTTACAACGTGGAATAAATATGAAACTTCTATTTCATCGCATTCCTAATGAAAAATGGCGGGGAATCTTCGGGTGCCCTTGCGATACCTCGAAATCTCCGTCACGGGATCATCTCCGAGAACTATAATTTTGTGAGAATCTGCAGGATCATTAAAGATGATATCACGCAGAAACTGGACCATATTGGCCAGCGCGTTTGAAAGTTATGGCCAATTAAGTGTTTTCACTTCAAGGGGGTGTAGCACCCCTAGAGTGATCCTACAGGGGTTGAATGAGGGTGTTTTTTAATGCCGAAGGATGCTCTCTCTCGTGCCATAATTAGAAATATGAATTTCCTTCCGAAACTACTAGTTCTCGCACTTTTCAAAAAGTCCCAAAACGCACTATTTCACTCCAACCCCTGCCGTTCAACCATTTTGTCTCCGATCTGAATAAAACCTTTACCATTCGAACGGGAAGGAAATTTCATAAAAAATATGTCTTTGGTTTTTCGAAATCGGTCATAGTTTCAGAAAAATATACAAAAATTCAAGTGTTGTACTTCAATTGGACGTTACTGTATATCACTGTTTAAAACAAAATATCACCAGTTTACAACAAAAAGAAATAACTAAAGGGGCTGATCCATGTGGGACGGCTCGCTATGTCCGGAAGGGACCTAATAAATGTGATCTTGCAAATAGAAAATGGTGGGGGCGGTTGGGAAAAAGGGCAAAAGGAACTCAATCATACGCAAATACTCACTGAAACGCTGCGCAAACTCGATATAATCCAAATTTGTATACACTCAAACTATCCGCACTCTCTTGCAAATCTGAGAATCATACACGCTGTCGCTCGATCGCTATCCTGGCTCGAAGTGAAGTCTTCTGCCGCTTTCCGGTCCTCGTGGGCCTCCAGAGCCTTGTTGATTGGTCGGACCGCTGAATTGAGAGGGCTACGTGCTTCGGCATTGGTCGGTAGTTCGGACATGACAGGACGCCGTCGCCTTTCCTTGGTACAGCCCTAGCGGGCCTTCCAGGGCCTAGCTGTAAGGTGGCACGAGGCTGGCTTCATGAACGGCTAGCCTGCGTGCCGGGCAAAATGAAGGCCTCCACGCCTGTCAAAATCTCCTCCCGGGCACGTCCGCGGTCTCGGAGGGAGAGGGATCCACCGCTGTCACACGGGCCTCTTTACTACCCGTGTGACGGAACTGCATCGGGGCTGCATCTACGTGGTCGGGGTGGCTGGTTTGGCGGGTATCGGGCATGGGTGTCGATCAGCTGTTCACCTGCTCATGCCTTCCCTGTCTTCCGCTGCCTAGGCAACGTAGCCACTCTCAATCCTTCCGGGGATGGCTGTTGGACCTCGGCGATGGTCCTCGATGACTCCAAGCCAGTGTCCTAGGGTAACGACGAGGGGAAGGGAAGGGATCTTAAACTAAATACAATGGGCCTAAAATTCTGAATATATATAATAAATGACAGTAAACAACAATATATCTAATAAGCAACGCTCGTGGCCAAGGCTGCCCTCGAGTCAGGAGGCGGGGAGGAGCCTATGGTAACATTTTTCTTACAACCTATATTAGAATATACAAACTCGATGTTATTTATTTGAACCATGTCTATTTTATTTCGAATTTTTGTTACCCTCTTTTGCTTCTCGTGCAAACTCATAAATTCCAGGACACCCGCCTGAAGTTGTCGCGATCGTAAACGAGTTAAAACTACTTACTATGGAGAAAGATGATTCGTTCGGCAGATGCAATTATTATTACTCGTTATCGATCGTGGCAACTTCAGGGGGCCTATCACGATTCTCCGGTGAGCTTACTCACCTTTCCCGTTCTCATCTCATGAGACTTCGGTCATTCAATCACGGAACAGTCGAGTGAAAATGGGAGATTCCTAGGGCACGTCCGGCTAATGATCTCACATTTTCACGACTTCAAAAAACAAATATGAACGTTACGGAAAAACAGAAGGGTATTTTATTGTAATATATGAAGGAACATAGAGATTTTGCAAGAGGCCGCTTACGTTATAGCAGCGAGAATAATTCACTTTCCAGTATTATAAATGAATTTGAGGCATCCCGTAATCTTCTACGTATTTTTAACATTGTATTTTCACGATTTGGCATAAATAGTATCACCATTAAATTATCTATTTCATTCGTCAATTTCTCCGTCGCTCAAGTAATACTGCTACGAGTACTATCTACGTACGCGTTATTTTCAAGGAAAGCTGCGTCGATTTCAACTTTTCACGTGAAATTTCGTAACAAGTCTCCTCACGCGAGTATTCTCGCATTTTCATGAAGTAAGATTGATCGTAATTGGGTGAGATGCTCAGATTCGTCATTTTCACCCAATCCGAGAACCGTGACCGAGAGCCCCCTGACCTGTCTTTTCTCTCGTCTAAGCTCATCAGTCGTAAATCTGATCTGCTTTTTGCATCCCGTGCAAATTCATTAGATTTTTGTCTAATTTTGTTTCTGTCGGTACAAGCTCTTTTAGGAATTTCACTTTAAACCTATGCTAAATCTTACTATTCTCACCTTTTATATCAAAACCATCTAAATCTTTCCCTGATCCTTGATCACTTGATACCGACTCTTCATCATCTTTTATTTAATCTCTTTGTAAAATCCGTAACTGATCTTGCATTTTTTAATCTTTTTCTGTATTTCCTCTGTTATTTCATTTGCACTCTTCTTTCTCTCTTTCTCTTTGGAATTTTTAAAATTACCCAAAAAATTCTTTGAACCAAAAGAACACTACTAAAATTTTTTTTCCCGCTCGCTCGTGCGTGCTTACTCTAGTGTTGAACGAAAGTATATGAGATGTTGGGGCAGCGGCCTAAGATAGAGCGCCGGCAGTTAGTTTGAAATCACTCTGAATGTTGTCCTTCCTTCCTTCCTTTCCTTATGGCTGTATCCCCAATGGGGGACATGTGCCAGTAACTGGTCCTAATAATCAAGGTTGGAAGTTCGACAATAGATGGCGATGTACCTTGCGAGTCGGGCCTTATTCAACTCAGCGTGAGGGGACCTACAAAGTTTATACACCGAATCCGAACAGTGTTGGGCGAAATCCGTATAAATATTCACTTAAGTTTTCATATGAAAACCCATTGGTGAATGCCGCTGGAAGCTGGGCGCGAACCTCCAACCTTTCGATCGTGATTCCGCTACCCTATCCACTGGGCTACGGCCGCCCTACTCTGAATGTTGTAATATTTAACGACTACGAGGGCATAAACTACATCTATAATCTTGAGAAAGAGGCACGAAATATAATTGTTTTTAATCCAACGGAAAGAAAATTCTTTAAATTTTCAATTCAAATTTACGCATTCCAGGGCAATATTTACTAGAAAATTGTCTCCGTGAAGCTTGAGTATGGGACTGATTCTCCTAAGTGTCACAGATCGAAGGCGATTATCATATCAAGTCTAGCTGAACTATAGATTTTCATGTACAGCTGATCTCGCAGAAATGCTGTTCTGAAATATATGAAAAATATAAAAATAAGAAATTTTGTATACTTCATTTAGTTGTATCCATTACCTGACCTGGATTCCTTCTATAGCTCAACCCTCGATGATAGTTTACAAGTACAAAAGAACTGTAGGGCAAGCATGCTTATATATTATTATACCGTATGTTCCATCCCAAGTAGGACACCTGGGAGCCTATCACGCTTCTCGGATTGGGTGAAGATGATGAATGTTAGCAACTCACCCAATTGCGATCAATCTTACCTCGTGAAAATACGAGACTACTCGCGTGAGGAGACTTGACACGAAATTTCACGTGAAAAGGTGAAATCGACGCAGCTTATCTTGAAAATAACGCGTACGTAGATTGCAGCAGTATTACTTGAGCGACGGAGAAATTAACGAATAAAATGGATAATTTAATGGTGATACTATTTATGCCAAATCGTGAAAATACAATGTTAAGAATACGTCGAAGATTACGAGATGCCTCAAGTTTATAATATACTTACTAATATTTTTTATTCTCGCTGCTATAACGTAAGCAACCTTTTGCAAAATCTTTATGCTCCTTCATATATTGCAATAAAATACCCTTCTGTTTTTCCGTAACGTTCATATTTGTTTTTTTTTCACTGTCAACACTACTTCGAATAATGGCGTCAATGGCGGTGAAGTCGTGAAAATGTGAGATTACTAGCTAGACGAACCCTAGGGATCTCCTATTTTCATTCGACCGTTCCGTGATTGGGTGACTGAAATCACATGAGATGAGAACGTGAAAAGTGAGTAAGCTCACCCGAGAACCATGATAGGGCCCCCTGAAGTTGCCACGATCGATAACGAGTAATAATAATTGCATCTGCCAAACGAATCATCCTTCTGCATGGTAAGTAGTTTTAACTCGTTTTCGATCGCAAAAACTTGAGGTGGGTGTCCTACTTAGGATAGGGCACGGTATATAATAAAAAGACTTAAGTCATACCTTTTCTGGCTTCTCTAAATATCATATAGATTATTTCGACGTTCGACTTGATGTAAACCAAATACATTGAAACCTCTCAAATTTTAAGTAACTTTCAATTTTTAACCTGATGCTCTTAATATTTAACTTCCCCCCTCGAGCTGACCTCTCTCCCACTATGTTGCAATTTCCAGCAATCAGGAATGCAGTGTGCAGACATAAGCGCAGTGGGATTTATTTATACACACCTATGCATGCACAGATATATATTAAATAGGCGGAGCTTAGATTTAGGGAAATCAAGAGTGGGAATTGAAGGGAAACTTAAAATCGAAGAGGTAGCACGGTCTCGAGTGATTAAAAAATAAGAGGCTCCATTGCATTTTGATTCAGGGTTTTTCGCTACTAGTAAACGATTTGCTTTTTACATATGCGTAGATGATACATATATGTATTTATTCATATAAAACACATACAGTTTTTATTAGTTATCTTCTACAATAGCAAAGTGGTGGAGCTTGCTGTCCAGATATATTGGGTGTGTTAAATTCCTTAAACATGATGTAGTAACGAATGATTTAAATAAATGATAGTCAGTCGTGTCATGTTTTACTTAGGAATTATTACTTTCACGCGAACATACGAAGTCTTAATTGCAATTTTTATTTCCTAAGCAGCCTACATTTACAAATAATGTTGTTCGCGCGTATTTTTATTATGAATATAATCAATACAATATTATCTTTAATAAACGAAGTTAACAATTATTTTTAAGAATTCCGTGATATATGAATGTATAGGTTGTCTGAGTGTTAATTACGCGGTGTAAATAGAAAAGATACTGCGTATGTATGGATTACATACGTAAAATTAATGATTTCAAAACATTATGGTATAATAATATTAATGCGTGGTATCAGTTCAATTTTCACGTAGAATCAGAAAATTTAGGGTGGTTGTATTATTTAGTTTTTATCAGTGCATACAGTCCAGTACGGAAAAAAAACTATATAAAACTATAAGAAAAATAACTACTTAAAACTATTAAAGATTCGTCAATATTAAATTGGCGAAATGTTGAGTAAGAACTGTTGAAATAAACTACGAGGTCTGTCCCAAAAGTATCCGACCTACCTCGATTTCTCGACGCTTGATTTATTTTTCGTCATCCGGGGGTGGCATCCTTCAAAGTAGTCCCTATTTGATTGAACAAGACACTCATATCGATGTTTCCACTTATTAAAGCACTCTTGAAAGTCAGATTTCGGAATCGCCTTTAGTGCAATCGTCGCATTCGTTTCAACAGTCTCTTTATCGTCGAATCGATGTCCTTTAAGCGGCATTTTCAATCGAGGAAATAGCCAAAAGTCGCAGGGAGCTATATCGGGACTGTATGGAGGCTGGCGGAGCTGCGCAACACTGTGTTTAAATAAATACTGCTGCACAAGATTTGATGCGTGCGCTGGAGCATTGTCGTGATGAAGAAGCCAGTCACCGGTTTCCCAAATTCTCGGTTAAAATTCGCCAAACAGTACTTTTTGGTATTCCAAGTTCATCTTCCAGTTCTCTCACAGTCGAACGACGATCTTGTTCAACTGCGACACGCACACGCTCGACTTTATCCGACGATGTTCCCGTCAAAGGTCGACCAGAACGAGGGTCACTGTCAACAGATGTGCAGCCACTTTTGAACCGCCTATACCACTCTTTTATTTGTGTTTTGCCCATACACTTATCTTTAAAGGCCTTTTGCAACATTTCAATAGTTTCCGCACAACTTTTACCGAGATTAAAGCAAAATTTTATGCAAATTCGCTGTTCGGTTCGTTCTGCCATTTTTAGCTATTAACGAATTGCGATGAACGCAAAAAAGTCGTTGAAAACAAATACACGCTGCGTGGGAACTAAAGCGTTTTATCGGTATCTTGGGCTACTGACGAGAAGGTTAGGAGTTGCTGGTGACGTTCGTACCCTCCAGAGGTCGCCTGAGTCTCTCCGCGCAAAGATATGAACGTAGGTCGGATACTTTTGGGACAGACCTCGTATACTATTGGAAAAATACCATAATTCTTTTTCTAAGGTATTTTCTGCAGGAATATTGCTGAACAAATCATTTCATATACCTAATACGTATAAAATACAACGTAAGATGTTTTAATTTAAAAGAAAATTAGAAAAATTACATTTTACGTGATTTGTATATTCAGTCTCGTAAACTCGGAGCGGCCACTCATCCATGTATTAGATATATCTCTTGCTGCTGTACTTTAATGATAGTCAAATGCTCAGATCTCTCTAGTAGTATAAGTTGGGGAGTTCTGGATACAGATTCCTGCACCGACATATACCGACACTCCAGAACCTTCGAAGGTGGGTGTCCGTGCTAAGTTGCCGTCGTGAGCTCTACGATTTCTGGAAGTGACGTCATCAGGACCCCCCGATTTCAAGAACTTTCGCTCGATTCCGGGAATTTTGCGTCATATTCCGGGAATTTCGCGCTCGATTCTAGGAATTACGCACGATTGAGAACCTTCTAGAACATTTTGGAAGCTTCGACGGTTCGTGTCCGTGCTAAGTCGGGAAGGATCACTCCCAGAGCCGGCGGTCCTCTCGCGCGTCGTTTTGAGACAGCCCCTTGCCCCCCACCCCGGAAAGACTTCCAGAAGCTTCGACGGACCCGTGCACGTTGGTGCAGGTTTCGGACGTCAGCCCTCAGCCCGTTTGACCTCGAACGTTATCTCGCAGAATTGCGCAGCATCGCTGATGCAGTCCTCCAGGAGTTTTCCAGAACTTTTGTTTCTAACTTCATCGCGCGCGCGCGAGAGAGAGAGAGCGTGAGAGAGAGCGAGAGAGAGAACGAGAGAGAGAGAGCGAGAGAGAGCGAGAGAGAGAGAGAGAGCGAGAGAGAGAGAGCGAGAGAGAGAGAGCGAGAGAGAGAGAGAGAGAGAACCAAGGAGAAAGAGAGACCAGCGATTTCTGGACTTTGGTAGATTTATTAATGGAGGATTGCCCCGTGGCAGGACTTGCCCGTTTGACCCGAGTGAATTAGGTTCAGTATTGATGGATGAAGTTTTAGGTAGGTCAGGGTACGTTCTTTTTTTTTATCTTAATTTACTGTACAGAGCATGAATATTCAAGACATGAGTGATTAGTTCAACTTTATTGTTCGGTTGAGTAACTTTGCGTCCCATGTGAATTTCCTTGGCGAAAATCGTATTAGGGTGAATCAGTGGTAAATTCCAGTCGGGGTAAAGTTTCGTCGTTTCAAGAAAATAGCGGGGAGGGAGAGAGAGAGACGAGCGGCATCCCCTTTGAGCGCAGTGCCGAAAAGCGGTTTCGGCGACTTTTGCGTCGAGGTTGATTCCAGGAAAAACGATACCCTTCCCATGCAGATTTCGGACGGCAGGCGACTCGACCTCGAACGTTATCTCGCAGTGCTCGCGCGTCAGCCTCCTCATCCCACTGAGAGGCTTCAAGAATCCCCCATCCCCGATTCGTCAGCCTCCTCATCCCACTGAGAGGCTTCGTGAATCCCCCATCCCCCGATTCGTCAGCTTCCTCATCCCACTGAGAAGCTTCGCGTATTCCCCATCCCCCAGCCTCGTGCGAGAGCACCGGCGGGTTCAAAGTCATTCTAGAATTATCTATGTATCGGTTGTTCGAATGCGCAATACCGAACGTTATCTCGCAGAGTCGTGCGTCGAGAATGCGGTCCCTCATCCCCCCGAGGTGTCAAATTACTCGTAAGCGCGCGCGCGACGCAACTTCATCGTCGGAGGAGGGCTAAGGAATGTTCCGGAAGATGCATGAACCTTGACATCGAATCCAGGAATCTCTGTAGGCGATTCGATTCCTTGAAATCTGCGAAACCTCCCATCGCCATTTTAGCCCTTGAGAGTTTCCTATAAAAGGAGGAGGTTAACGTACCTTCGTTAGTTTGCTGCAACAATTTGGCTGATACCGAATAAGAGGAAACAACGCAAGTTCGAGTACAGTTACAGTTAAGGAATATCACAGAAGTCAAACCATTGATCGAAGCTAGAAGAGGTCGTAAAAATCTCCTAATAAATTTGAAGAAATTCGCTATTAATTGAACGCAATGGACTTCTCGACAATTAACAAAGTGGCTCGTTTGGACTCATTTCTTCCAACGAAAAAGTTTGCGGAATTAGAGATTCAAAAGGAATACAAGATTAGTTGTATTCGGAAAATTGAAACAAAATACGGAACGAGAGTAATCGTCGACATTGAAAACACCTTCTCGACATTTCTACCAGCGAGGGTGTCTAAAGTCTTGAAAGACGATAACAATTTGTTCCAAAACATGGTGCGTGCTGCCGACGAAGATCGACTCCTCATGCGCTATCTCGGTGGGCAGTATAATCAGATTGAATTTCAATGTTTGTAATCGTGCTCTTAATACTA
>NW_014333254.1:0-245 GCF_000341935.2 Cephus cinctus | reverse complement strand
GGGCAAGGTGGTTGAAACAGGAACGTTGCAGGTTCAGAGAAATTGTTGTCGACTCCAATCACGGATAGCTCCTTCAGGACAAACTCGTTCGAGAGTTTTTTGAAACCTTGTACGTCCACGATAAATTCCATTTTTTTATGAACTGCACAGGGGGGCTACAACTACAGCGTCTTTAAACAAATTTCTTCACCCCACTACTGATCGAGTTGTATTCCACTATACGATCGTGCAGGATCAGGCAGAAT
>NW_014333253.1:203586-259864 GCF_000341935.2 Cephus cinctus | reverse complement strand
TTGAGCCTCAATTTTATATTTTGAATAAATTTTGAAAGTAAATCAAGATTCAATAATATTTAGTAGTATTTGGAAAGCTTTATCCAATTTTTCGATTTTTCAATATTTCTGTGCAACTAATTTTTTTCTTCTTTCTTCCAAGAGAATATCAAATTTTACTTGTTATTTGAAGATGCTTGAGAATATAATGTTAGGTGGTGCCAGTTGAAATCTGTCTACTCATCTCTGGCTCACCGCTACCGTTTTAGGGTGTGTTTCACAGCTTTCTGCAAGTGTTGCTAACAATCGTCGTATCTCTGTTTTCCTTAATGTATCTGAGAAGGGTTCAATATTTTTGCAGCACTTGCTATGAGCTATGAACACGTCAGTCATACTAGAAAAAAGAACTCAGAAAACCAGACTCCTCGGGGTACGTTCAAACACCTTTTTAGAGTCAACTGTAGTATGATTCTATTCCTATTCATGATAACGACAATAAAAAAGAGATGCAATGTGCCCGTATTACCCTGAATAAGATTTTTGAATTTACCCTTGACTTTGCGAACAGGTTAGTCTATAAGGGGTCAGGTGCCGTCACATGGAGAGTACTTTGCGTACCGCTTATATCCCGCAGCCAATCAGGAAACTGTAATTCCGTTCTATAATCTACCGGAAAACTAACGATAATTTGTGATTAGCTGGTGCAAGTTACAGAGATGAGTAGGGTAATGCACAACGCTACGATTTTGTATACGATACCAAAATCGTGGCGCTAGTAGCGTTGTGCATCTTCCTACTCATCTTTGCCTATAATGGATAGATTACTTACAATTCTTGTATTATTATAGGCAAAATACTAAAGAAACTAACATTAGTGTAAACAGAGTGCAGTTTGCCAAAGCCATTGTTAGTGAAACGTCCCCTCATGCTTTATCTCTCATAACTTTAATAAAGAACAGGAGACCACTCGAGTGAACCAATGATAATTATTATACTTCGCTCGACACTTTAATTGTAAGTAACGCCTTAGATGCTTTTCTAACTACCCACTTGTGTCGGCACATGACTTTATTATTGGTAATTTCAAGTACGAGTAAATATCCAGCTAGTCATCAATCATCTAACTTGGAATACTTCCACTACGCATGGCGTTAGCTGACATTAATTATGACCCAAAATTTGGGTCTTTTCCAATATATGAACTATTATTTTCTCTCTAATCTTACTTGCTGGTTAGTATATAAAACTTAAGGTAATTCCTTTAGTAAGCCTAAAAGAAAAAGAACTCCATGGATACATATGCGGTAATCTGTCCTTCGCCAAGGTATTTTACAGAACATTAGATGTAGAAGGATGAAAGTTTTCTGCACCAAAATACAAATTGCTTATTAGAAAATTAAACATTATAAATATCGTTATCTATACCGAATCGATAGATAGGGATACTGGGAGATAAGAAGGAAATATATCCATTAAACGCAACACATCGTCCCGCAGTTTCATAGAATCGCCTGTATCTCGGAACAGTTAAAAAAATATTTTTGTAAACGATAAAAATAAGGAAAGATAATTTTTCAATGACTTCCTTTAAATACGACAAATTTAATGTTAATGACAGAAAATTAAAAAGTACCTCGTTTTATTTGGATGAAATTATGAAAAGTTATAAAAATTTAAAGTTAACCAAAAGTACTATAATCCCTGGTTGTAACCACTGTGTAAGGTCACGAAAGCGTAGCATCAAACTCTGTAAAACTAAGGAAATTAAACGTAACATACCAATTTTTCTTGAAAAACTTGAATCCTTCATGAACCACGAATTAAGTAAAATTGAATTCGAACCGTGTTCGTCCGATTGTATGTGTTTGTCACATGAACAAGAATATTTGGATGCCCAGTTGAAAGTATACAGGTATAAAAATAAATACATTCTTAACCTAAAGAACGCCTTACTTAGAAAATTTGTTTAGGAGTAAACGGTGAAAAATATTCATTGATGGTACCTCTAATGTGCTTACGAACAGGTCGGCTTTTCACGTGATTTTGACAAAAATCACCACTTTTAAACCAATATTAAGCAAAATAAAACATGTGTACGACAGATGTCTTCAAGTAAGAGCCAACAGACTTACATTAATGGAACACGTGAGCAACAATTTGGAAAATTACAAGAAGAACGTTGAAGAGCGTCTTGAGCGAATCAAAAAAGAAAACGTAACAGAAATGAATAACTTGACGAAAAAAAATGTCGAGTTAACAAATAAAATTAACGAATTAGAAGCAGAAAATACAGCTAAAGATAAAACTATCACGTTGCTCAAGGATGAAATGTTGATGGCCCAAAAAGATGAATTTTTACGGCAACAGCAAAAACCAGAGTTGAATGAGAAGTCTGTGGAGAATAAAGGTAGTACTATGTTAACATTAATAAAACAATTTTAAGGTTTAATGCATTAATAAAAGTCCTCTGATGAATATCATGAAACGTCAAATGACTTTCAAGGCGAAACAGTGGCTGCGGGTAGTGAAGAAACCGAAGACCCCGTTCTTCTTCGTGTTTGCTTGAACAGAACAAGAAAAGACCTTAGTACAGCGCACAGAAAAATTACTGAACTCGAAGAGACTTACAGAGATGTCGTACCTAAACGAGAACTCGAGAAGCTGGATAATCTCCATCAAGTTTCGAAACGCGAACAAGAAGCTTTAATTGACGAAATAAAGTCCCTAAATCGAGAGTACACTCTAGTCAAATGTAAGTTAAATGTTTAAACGAAAGAGCATATACTGTATAATAAATACGTTATACGAACATGTTTTTCGTATGATGGCCACTTGTTTTCACATTCCCAGCTGCTCTTGAAACTGTCAAAGAGCAGAAAAACAGTCTGAGAGATCGGTGCAAGACGTTGGCGCATACAAACACCCCGAGACCGGATTGGTCCAAGTGAGTCAAACTGTCTTTTCAGAAAGCATTCAGTTTAAAAATATTCATAATACTGTACTTTCAGCATTCGTTATTATTCATTGCGCATTTTCATACAATAAAACCAGATGACGATTGTAATTTTTAATACCATTCAGGTGCGGCCAATTCATACAAGGAGGTGTGCAACGCTGGCGTGACATAACCGCCAAAAAATCAAGCGAGGAACGTCTGACGATTTTGCTATCAGAACTGTGCGGTGCTGCTAGTGCTGAGAATGATTTCTTTGTCGGTCAAGGTACCGATCAGTCGGTTCCAGTGTTCCTGCGATACAAGGGTAAAGTCAAAAATCGAAAATTGGGCCGGCGTGAAGTTAGTATCTTGATAAATGATATTTGGAAGAATAAAGTTGTCGCTGATCTAAATACTCCAATGGGCGAGTACATTCTTAAATACTTTACCGAGAGATATCATCTTCCTATAATGAGATACGAATGGATTTACAATTTGTACAATGCGTGCCAACGACTCATGTACGATGCTCAGATTGGATTATTTTGGGGTGTTCTGTGGGGAGACGTCGCCGAAGATGTTTATCACGTGGCCAGAAAGGATTTTGCTGTTCTGAAGAAGATGATGGAAATGCGGATGGAAGATAAAAAAATTGTTAAGTAAAAATTACGTTAGCTCCAATTCTTCGTCATTGAACTGAACTTGACATTTTCAGAATGCTCTGTTAGCTGAAGACATTATGGAAATTGTTGCGAGAATGTATCCTTATAAGAAAAATCAAGATATTGAGAATTTCGTCTATGCTGCGGCTAAGCAATTGGGAATAGATCCTTCGACAGAAGCATTTGATATTGCGAAATTATTCACTCCGGTAAAATAAACAATATTTTATTCTATAAATCAAGTATTAAATTCGTGTAGTAATCAGAGAGATACGAAACATAAAATATGAATACAATATATTCCTGTTAATACTGATTATCAACCGACAGAATGAAGAAGGATGGGAACGCGGTGACTTCGGTCGGGAATTTGCAAAACAAATGGTTCAAGAGATTACAGAATTTGGTAAAAGTATACTAAACAAAATAGATGTGCAAGATAAAAATGCTATGATTAGAATGGACGTTCTTAAGCGAGGATTTTTGGCAGAAGATGAAGGAATACGTGCGTGAGCCATGACGTCTTCTTAACCGCTTCTGACAGGCAAAAAAAGAAATACATGTTCTTCCCCAATTTTAGCCCAAGCACTTCTGGCCCAACACCTAAAATGGATTTATAAAACGGCGGATTTATCAAAAACCAAACCGATATCTGCCAATGTGGTCATGCAGCGCATGATTTCTGGATACATTAGAAGATACCATCCAAAAAGTGCAGACAAAACAGAATCTTGAGTAACCTGCAATGCAAGCCAAGTGTGTTTCAACATAATACATATTCAATTGTCAAGAAATCAATGTACAAAGTATTCTTATTCACATGTCAAAGGAATTGTGAAAGAAATTGACGCCATTATTTTCATTTAAAAATATTTTATATACACAATAAATTTTCGCTTCTTAATCGACGTCGAATAAAGAAACGCAAAATAATGATTGTTGATTTTTTTTCATTTTAACCGCCTCTGCCCAGTTCTTCTCTTTCTCAACATATCCATCTCAGTTAACTGTTCGAATCTATTTGTAATTAAATTGTCTTAAATCAATTGCAACCTAAAATACATTACGCCCTTTCTGTCGCTGCTTAAGAATATTACATTGTTAATTGTAAATTCTCATCGTGTCCGCACATTGATAACTCACATGTGCTGTTGGTCAAGATAGGTCAATATTGAACGCAAAATATGTTGCCCGTCGAAATAACATTTACTTATTCAAGAAACATATGTCTTTGAACAATGAGACTCTTAAAGGAGCATCATATCTGAATGCGCAAGAGATTATTTGCATTTTCATTTTCAGTAGTAACAGATAATATTATCCTTGACCTGCGAGAAAATATACGATACTATTTCTATACACAATTTTCTGTCGTATCAAGTACTATACATAAGTTAGCGTCTGTGTATATAATGAAAAGGAACATAGGAACTACCAGTTTCACAACAAAGTAGACCGTTGATCAGTTTTCTTTAACTAAAAAGTGTTTCAGTTAATTATATGCATAACAGGTTGTTATAAATCGGTAATATATGCATATAAACAATCTAAAACGTCAAAAGAATCATTCACAAAGTCATATGGCAATTCTTGCTTTCACTTTTCACTATCACTAAGAATCAACTTGTCGGAATCGTTTACAACTTCGATTTAGCATCCTGATGGAAACATTCATTATTTCAATTATAAGATATAGTCAATCGTTATACTAAATCGAAGTTGTAGGGTTATCAGTAGAAAACTACAAAGTACAACGTTTCTGATAGCAATTGAACCGCTGCGTTCAATTTCCATCATTGTAACTTAACGTTATTCCCTACTAGTAAATAATTATCAACGAAAAGCAAGATATTTCTCATGTTAACAGGTCTTTCTATACAGTAAATATTAAGTTCTTAACATGACAAATTTTTATTTGCGTTTACGTTCAATAGTGGCTCTCTTACTATTTCCTAGTACTGCACCCTTGCATGAATATCACGAATAGATCGCGATAGTGACGCTTACAAATTTGTTTTTAAATTTACATTTTATCGGTCTCATACACCATAAGACTAATTTAATATTTATGTTAAACTAGTGAATAATGACATCAATCAATCAGTTACTTTATACACTGTGACAGTACAATAAACATTTCCATCTTCTTAATTATAATTTCACAAAACGGCCTGGAATTTCGGCAGTCTTATGTAAAAATATAATTTGTAGATATTGACTTACTTTACGGTTTGCAAAAGAATTAAATAGATTTGTCTACTTTGTGTACCTGTTGTTCAGATAATATTCATACAAAGGTGCGTGTTATCCATTGTCATTATACTTTGTCTGCTCAAAAGATCTCCCGTATTTTGATTTCTGTATATTGCTTATGCAATAATGCTATCAAGATGAAAACTTTGAAATATTATGTTCGATACAATGTATCAAACTATTGTCATCTATGAAACACTTCGATTCTATCCAAAACGAATCTTGCTTTCACTGTATCTGAAGTTAACTTTTGACAAGATTAAATTTTTTTTCAGAGATATAACCAACGTGAGATCTGTGCAAAAAAGTATACGACTCCCGTTATTACTGTTTTTTTTTGTATTAGAATTCTTTTTGTTAAGTTGATGACAGTCACACTGAAGTAAAAATAATGGATGAAGTACAATCTGTGAATGATAAGTGTATTCGTGAAACCTTGTAACACATGTAGGAAATACCTTGTGTGTGATAGTATTACAAGACATTTTTTAAAATATTTGTGTATGCATGTGTATGTACGAAGAAATTAACCAATATTATTCGTATAGAAGCAATAATGGCTTGAAACTGTGTACACAAAAGTAATTTATTTCATTTACTCTCATCGATATTTTGAACATTCGGTATTTGAATTATAAGACATTTATCCCCAAAAGCCACAGATTATTTTACTATTCTAATATTGGCTGCTGGTTTGGCAACATTAAGAGAAATTATTCTAAACCTTTAATTTTACAAATTAATCTATGTTCAGGAATCAAGTTTCTTTCTGTCAATTGAATTTTAGAAAATGATCAAGAATTTACTCGTGCTATTAAGAAGGTCATATTTCACTTAAAATATTGCATATCATTTGCAAATGGGTGTACGCATAATAAAAGAAAACAAAGGGTATCTAGAGTTTTAGTTTTTAGTACATGATGAAGCAGTTTAGTTCGAATGTAACGTTTTTAAATATTAACTACAAATGCAGAATAATAATAGACCAAAATTAGATTCTGATAAGATATTATGTTGTTAATAGTTAAAGATTATTTATATTGTTATTTTCCCCTTAGTGAAGACAATAATTATTTTACGGTATTATTCGTATACTTGAGTTGAAAATGATGTAATAATAACGCCCGAACAACAAATATAATAAATAAAAATGTCACAACTGTTAATCATCGAACCCATATGACCTTTCATTTTTTTACAAAGATATGACACATTTGGCAATATGAACGTTTCCAGTAATAATAATTACTAGAAATGATGAGTAATCTAATAAAATTAAAAAAAACAAAGATGCAATGATCAAGTTCAATGGCCAGATTAAGACAAAATTAACAGCTATCGTTTGAGAACCGTAATACAATCAATGGCTTTCGGCAGAAGCACAGTAATTCTTATTACGCGATGTGGATGGGACATGAATAATGGTTACACTAAACGATCAGTATATATACATTAGATTTACAGGATATGTTACAGTCTTTTCTTTGGTAACGAACCGAAAGCTGATATAACAGTTGCTTTTGTGCCAGTAGCAGATGAAGTTAACGTCGTTAACGTTGGTTGGGACAATAAAACAGTGGGCTTAACACATGACGTTGTGCCAGTTGCAACTTGGTCCCACTTACTTTTCCTCTTTTTCGCATCATCCTCCGCTGTCGCTGATGAGCTGTTCGGCCGCTTCGCAGTACCCGAGACTATTTGGATTTTCGTCTTTTCCTTCCTCGCCTTTTCCAATTTATCCATCTCGGCTTTTTGTACCATAGCAAGCTCCTCGTAGTACGAATCCTTTCCCCACTTGAATGGATCGAAACGGTCCGGTGGATAATTGGTACCCAATTCGTTGATGCTACAAAACTGAATCAACTTTTCGTAAATGGAAGGATTTCGAAAGTCTTTTCTCTGTTGTATGACTTTGTTCATATCCAAACCGCCAGTTTCCATTTTCCTAAAGAGCTTTGCAATTTTCTCCTGTAATTCGGGAGGGCATTGCCCTGGAGGCTCGGGCGGTATCATCACGCCATAGGAGTCCGCCTCTCCATCTGAAAGTAACTCTCCTTGACGTGAGGGCGACTGCTCGGTAACCGAAGGGCCAGTACCATTCTCGGAAATCTGGCCCTCGACCATTACCGGTACAGCTCCCTCGTCGTCGGAGACTATTGTGTCATCGAAATATGAAACCAATCTCTGCACCTTCGACGTCACGTCCGTCACTAAGGTGGGCGCATTTGGCAAGTTGCTATTAAACTTGCCACCAACACTGGAGGCAACGTTGGGGCTATTTGAGGCTGATCGGCCAGATTTGGGGCTGGTGAGAGCCTGAGGTTGACCGACTTGGGCATTTTGCGGGGCGGCCCCCTGGGGAGTGTTCGAATTCTCCTGAAGGTCGTCTTCCACCCCGTCCTCGCCCTCCGAGTCGGTATAGGTGGCCGTGAGAGATGCCAGAGCAACACTTTGTACAGACATTGTTAGTTGGCTTTGAGTGTCCGCCGTGCTACCAAGCAATATTTTGTGTTGGAACTCACCGGTGTGGCGTCGGCTTGTCGCAGGGCTTAAATGCGAGTGCGAGTTGAGCAATTGTGATTAAATGTGCCTCGACACTCGCTGGAATGTTAATTCTATCTATATATCTGCAACAAAAATCAAATATGAATTAACTGTATGTTTGATCAAAAATTATACACATCAAATATAGACTAAGATTAAATTCATATAATTGATATAGGATATAAGTTTGATACCTAAACATATACGTGATAAAAATTAGTCCAATATACACATTTGTTTACAGAACATGGTCGGACAAAGTAACTGTCATACTCTTTGAAGCAATAATAAAAGAATTGTGAGCAATAATAATCGCACTACAATAACAACTTTGAAAAAATATTAATATATGAAATTGCATTCGCACAAACAAGGATTCATGTGAGAGACATCATTACACTTTGAAAGAGGAAAATACATGTTTTTGAATTCTTACAACACAGTAAACTGAACATTAGATAATGTGGTCTATAACGAAATTAAAGTATTGCTGACAGTGGAATATGACTAATTACACAATTGCCCAGCCATATTTTGAGATAAAGACTGTAAAATGAGTATATTGATATTAAAGTTGAGGTCCAAGTGACAACATAGGTTAAGTTAGGAAAGATTAAACATTAGAATATTCATTTTTCGACTAACCTGATTCGTACAACATACGATTTTTTTTCTTACGATTGTTACATATCTCTGCACATCGTCAGCAATATACAATATTATTTTCGTAGTGAATCAAATAAATAAAACGCTGAATATCACCAACGCACATCCCAGAAATTTCGCTTTGTTGCGATATTAGCAATGCGCACGCGCAAGGGGTTAATGTCTTGTTTTTAGATACGATTACTTGAAACATGCGAGTACTTTCTTTTACGAATTAGATTCATTGCAGAATTACAATTTGTGATTCTAAACAATTTTGTTAAAAAGCACGCAACAGTTTATGAATTATACAATTTCCCGATAACGTGTGCATCAGTGTGTATAGATGTTGCATGAAAACTGCAGCCATCTTATGTCCAGTATTCAACGCGATCAGGAATCCCCTTGTGGTACCATTCTCACAATGCGCGACACTTGCTTGACATGTTATGAATACTTAGTAAGTGTACATGTACTTAAAAATTAAATAGTTAATATTTAAAGCTCACCGGACCATCAACAATGAGTCTTGTTGCGTACGATAGTAGTGGTGACAGTTCTGATGACGAACATGTTCAAGAGAATCAAAGAGTATCTGAAAATTTAGCATACAGCACGAAAAGGGCATTGAATCTGCCTTCACCAAAGCAAGAACAAGTTGCACGTAAAAATGACGAAACTTCGGTTCCAAGTGCAGTAAATAATTTAGAAAAGGAGGGTAAATTACATTTTAACACTTTACCAAAACCCAAAACTTTCGTTCACGAGACCTCCTTTGAAATTGAGGATGATTATATTCCAATGAAAAAAGAAATAGAACTGACATGTGAAAAGCCAATCAAGAAAAGTAGAGCACCAGTGAAAATAACTGTGCCTTCTTTATCTGAGGTTTGTATATATAACATATATTTACTTTGATTGTAATACAATCTAATGACAATTGCATTATTTTTGTATTTGTATTTCAGTTCAAAGATGTGGATGAGGAGACTGAGAAAAAGCAGAATACAATTAAAGCATCCGAGGTAATTATTTCAAAGGTACCAATTGATTACTGTGACTAATTGTTTTTTATTTTGACAACCATTATATTTATTTTTAGAAAGGAACTGGTCTTTTTTCCATTCTTCCACCTCCAAAGGGAATTACAGGAAAGAAGTCTAAAAATTTTGTTCCATATATTCTTACTCAGAAACCAGTTCAAAAATCCTTGGAAACACAATCAAAGCATCCACAAAAAAGTAATTTGACCCAAGATAGAATACAAAACACAGATAAGAAGACAAATGCTTTAGGCAGTTTATCATATGATTCGAATTCTGATGACGAAGATGACACTGGTGTAAATAGTTCAAAAGATACCAAAAAAATTGACTTTTTTTCATTGTCAGAGACAAATAAACCAATAGACAATATGTCTAAAAATATTGTCTCGTTATCAGATACCATCAGTACAAATATTAATACAGATAACAAAAATGAGCAAAAGCAGGTAGATAATGATATAATTGTATCGCATGATTATAATCTTGAGAATGAGGATTCAGACAAAACGTTAGTGAGTAACGTAATTAATTTACCTAAGGACGAAATATTGTTAAAAAATAAAGCTGAGGTTGGCCCAAAATTACCAGTGCCTGAACAAGAATATCATGTAGACTCAGAAGGTAATGTGGCATTTGATGAGAAGGCAATTGAATACCTTTGTGGTAAAAGAGGAGTAAAGCGCAAAAATAAGGAAGTAGATGGTGTAAACATAATAGAAATAAATGGGGAAGATATCAAGCCTGACGAACGAGAATGGTTAGTTAAAGCCTTAACGGAAGAGGGTTCACAAAGACCAGTATCAATGCAAAGTGCTGGTCCAAGTACTCAGTCAAAGAAAAAACATCAAATTACATACTTAGCTCATCAAGCTAAAGCTATGGAAGTTGAACTCAAGAATCAATGGGCACAAAATAGGATGACTAGAAAACAGACGCAATCCAAATACGGATTTTAAGACAATGTTTTAGAATAAAAAAACATTTTATCTTTCTGAAACTTATGAACATGTAATATAGTTGTAATAAGTGTCAGATTTTAGTTGTACCTGTATAGATCTTTTGATAATTCAAAATTTGTTGTGTAGTAATAAAGATGTTTTGGTGAAATACTATGTTTAAAATTTTATAATGCAAACTCTGGGAATAAACTGATTTTTTTATTGAAAATATAAATTCATTGATACAGGAACCATCTATGTACAACATAATATTAATTGTAATTACTTTCTTCAGAAACCATTAAACAAATGTTTTCATACTCTTTTTGCTTAGCAGCAACCAATGCCTTTGCTTGTAATAAATTTGGAGGGACATTTCCATATTGTTTGAGAAATTGATTCACTTCTGCTAATTCTCCTTGTACTTCCAAAAATTTTTTAGATTTTTTTCTTATTGTATCTGGATCCAAATCTGCTACATCCATACTATCCAATTCGGCTATTAATTTATCAAGTGCTTCCTTATATTCATTTAGTTTTGTGTTCATTAATATTTCATTGGTATAGTGGTTTTCACTATCAGCCTCATATTTTTCAGTAATATCTTTAACAGAGACCACAGCATCTTGAACAGTGGTCAACTTTTTTTCTAAGTTTTTATATCTATCAAATAACATGTTGTACTTTACTTTTAACTGTTTATCCTTAAGTCGGTTTTTTCTCTCTTGAATCCTTCTTTGTTCTCTGCATATCATCAAAGCTGTTTCATCCACTTCAGCTAATCCTTCTGATTTCAAAATTAATGAGACATTTTGCAGGCCTTCTTTAATATCAATGGGAAGATAATTAATCTCGAGTTTCAGTTCTTTCAATAAAGTAATAATTTCGGCACTAAGTGCATTATTTTCTGCAATCGTTTCAGAAATTCCCTCTTTTAGTAAATGCAGTTTTTCGAGATCTTGAATATCGGTTTTTTGCGTTTGATAATCTGATGGCACGTTCGATGCACATACAGAACCCTGAACAGAATTTATGAAAATGCTAAGTACTCCCACAAACATGAAACATTTTTGTATACATTTAAGATAAAACTCTTACCTCTGTTTTATATTCCATTTTACTAATATGTATTTGATTAATCTTACGCTTATTGGTTACTTCTGAACTGAAGTGCAAAAGAGCAAATAAATATCGCCTCTCGCTCGATTATCATTCTAACCGAAACAGAATTCAAATATATTTTACGTCATGAAGAATATACATACGTTGCAAAGTATAAAGCCTCATGCATTCGGCGAGAAATAGAAAAAAAGTATGTCGATTTTCATACAATAAATTGCTGCTAAATTATTTGATACACATTACATCGCCCTCATAATGCAGCATACTTATTAACTGTATTATTTTTTAGCTCTTCGTCTTCGCAAAAGTGTATAATACTTAGTACAGAAATATACTTATGATACAACATAAAAACGCGGCTAAAGCTTTCCAGATCCTATGCTTAAATTCCAGTAACGACGACGGCCATTGTACGCGCACGACGCTGTTTCTCGAATACGCATCGGCAATACATTTTCGTTCTAATTTCTATTAACTTTTTTGACAAGTCCGCGAAAAACAAATCTTTTCACCTGTATCATACTACAGCTGCATCTAAAGCAATATTAAAATTTGTTCATTGTCTAATAAATGGTCCCGTATACAGCATTGCATGCAAATCATTTCTAGTGTTTCGACAGTGAGTGTATTTCACCCCGTGCCTTAACTTGACTTGAGTAAAAATAATACTGTGAAGACAGTGTGAAAATGAGCGACGAACAAATAAACGAAGCGACTCAAATTGTGGAGGTACGAATGTTTTTAACAGATTTTCTTTGATTCAATTCCTTGGAGTCGTAACTTCTTTTAGTATTGTCGGTAGAAAGTCGATCATACCAGTGTCAAGAGTTATTAATTGTATGCCACCGAATAGCATCACTTACAACAATACCTTGTTGGTGTTTGTTGGAAACAAGACATTAGCATATAGATTTTTCATTTATTAAATAACTTTTGTTACCAGTAAAAAAAAATTGTAAATTATGTTGCATGGTGCCTGAACAAGAATTAGTTGTAAATGCTTATACTATTTTATTAAGTTCTCAAGAAATTATTACATATTTGTAGGATATGATCTAGTATCACGTTGTATAATGTGTTAATACAAAATTATATCATTATTGTAGTTATCCTCAAATGATATTGAGAAACTGGAGGAAGCAAAACTAAAAGCAAAGTTTCCAAATGCTGGAGGACGACCAATTAGTGGCCACTCAGCATTTCTTCAAAAGAGACTTGCCAAAGGGGTGAGCAAACAATAATTTATATTTTCCTGATAAAAGCAAAATGCATTGCTTCTGTCCATGAATAACAGCTTAAATAATTGTTTTACTTATTGACATATAAGATGTGAAAGTTCTATAAGCATTATATACAACCAAATATTTTCAGCAAAAATATTTTGACTCTGGCGATTATCAAATGGCAAAGCAAAAATCAACAGCAAAACCGAAGCCAACTGGAGTATTGCCAACAGGTGATGCTATTCCAACTCCAGAAACTGTACCACAGCGTAAAACTTCTATCATTCAACAAAAGTTCAACACGTCTACTAGCTCGTAAGGCACTATTATATTTGTGATCCTTCAAGTTACAATTTGTCTAGTGTAAAGAACATAGCCATTATTGCGATGCCTTGGTACAATAATGTGCTAACAGTAACATTTAGAATGTTTGTAATACTTTGCAGTGTCATACAAGAATTATTATTATTTCATACGAAGCTAGTAACATGTTAGCAAGTGATTTTTGATGAAAACGTTGAGTTTACTTTGTTCTTACTCACAACATTAAATTTATATTTTTCTCCATTTACCCAAAGTTTACCTTTTCCTTTTGAATGTTCTTAGTTTGATAACATCATTTAATATTTCAATTGTTAAGAACACTGTATAGCAAAACGTGTTAACACTGATAAACACAGAGGTACTAATCAGTTTAATACATTATCGCGTGATAGAAAAATTATCAATGTGATCTAAAGGGACTCCAGTTTGCATATGAAAATAAGGTTTAGTCATGATCATGTGGCATCGTGAATCAATATTAGTTCTTTATGCTGAGCTAACTTGTAATTGAATTTTATCGGGAATGTCTAAGAAGGTGCATAAAAGACGAATAAGCCATATTTTTCATAGGTCCTACACACTAATATTTAAAATAATATAATTCTAAATAAGTAAGCAAACTTGGGATATAGTTAAAAGTCAAAATTATACTGATTGTTTGCTGTATACACATTCAATAGAAAGTCAAGGGAGATTGGAGGAGAGTGTATAGATCTGCATTTTGAAAAATTACTGTGATGTGCTTAGTAAGATTATTCTCCTATACAAATCCCACATGAATACTGTGAAAAATCTGTAAAATATCTAAAACATGTAGCAATTCTAAATGTAGCTACAGTTTTCGGTTATTGTAAACTATAAGCCACTAGTAATATATTACAATTCAAAGTAACTGACACTTATTTTGTCACCATTTTGTTTCCGTTTTTTGTAAAGAAACGGTCCAAAAATATTTTTAAAAAATTAAGTTAGTATTTATTACGATTATTTAGTAGATCAGAACAGAATGTTTCAGACAGATCGATCTTTTACAATTGTGGATCTAACATTACATCCTAATACGTATTAAGGTGTCTTTCAAGACACCGTAAGGAGCATGGCTAAAAAATAATACAGCTTAGGTCAACAATAAAATTTCATTATGAACATGTGCCGTATATACAATTTTTTTCGCCACTAAGATCACAGCATCACTCGTCACTGAGGTGATAACTGCATTCCTATTGACTTACAATATTAATAATTTACAATTCGTTATTGTCAGGTAAGTACCTACTTTAATCATAAACGGGTAATTATATCTTGCGATAATTTATACCATTAATTCTAATAGTACCCCTCTTCTTATGATGCACTACCTATTCCACTAAGATGATGATTCAAATTTTATAATTGCAATTTACATTTGAGAATCAATACGTATATAAATAATTATATAACACGCGTACAATATTAACAACCCTATAGAACCGCTATGACACCCATAGATAACTCATGATACAATAATCTCAGTGTTTCAAGACAAAAAAGTCTAAGAACCGCTAATAGTATAAATTAGAATGGTGTTCCTATTATATACCCTAACTTATTCCCTGGAAACTAATTTAATTCTATAATATTCGTCATTGTCCAGGTGAAATTTGGTTTTCCTGTATAATAAAAATTTGAATTTTATGTTATCTCTGAATTCAAAAGATATTGTGACTTGCAATCGTGTAAAAATGAATGCTTCCTTTTATAATATTAGGTTCCAACGATACGCAATTTCCTACACTCCACAAATTATTTAAATTGAATTTAATAAAAGCACTTGATTGTACTGTCGCTTTCCTCGATTCATAAACGATTAAATGCCGGCCAAATACATAATACTTCACAATTGGACCCAATCAGACTGATTACCAATGTATATTATATCGTGGACGACGTAACGTTATATATAAATATAACTAATTTAGCACGTCACGCAATAAATAATAAATACGAGCGATTATGCAATTACTTTATTAGGGATTCATTAGAATTGAATGAATTTATTACTTATTTACTTACGACGGTATCGTTTCTTTTTATTTGCTAGAAAGGCACTCTTTTCGTAGGATTAGCCGCGTGTATAAATTTCTTTTTTTCTGTTTTTGACTCTGTAACAGTTTTTTGACAGTTAAATACCCCGTACAAATTTACAAGCAAAATAGGATGCTTTTAAAAATTTGCTACCTCATTATTGTGGACACAAGGTTCACGTAAAAGTTATATACAAATTCGAAAAAAATGGATTTCTGTAGAACCAAATACAGAAGGCTTTCGCAAAGTGTACTGGCCACATTCGTTGTACATACATTTCCTCATATTACATATTATTTACATCAAACAAGCCAGTAAAAAATACTTGGCAATAATATTCTTCCTCAGAGCACATTGGCATTTCTTCTAAAAGTGAAGACCGTATAACACGTCAGAATGTTCATGATAATACACTGCATTGAAATATAATATTAGACAATTTGCCACACGTCGTTGGTAGAGCGTTATTTAGAATGAGAAAAGCACACTTCAATTACTGCGTATATTTATCAAAGTACGAAATGCGATAAGCGTTTATCATACGGGTATCTCACTTCGGTTTAATGAAGTTTTTTTTGTTATTTAATTCTTATGCAACGTCTTATTCGTTAATTGACGTAGTTTAAAACACCTACACACTTTTCAATGGTTAACCGTGTTACCTCGTACATATAACTTATTATAAAGCAATATGTTTATTTTAATGTTCCTTATTACCGTTTGAAAACATTTTGACAATAATATCACAAACATTAGTATATTAAAACTTGCGAAGTAACAATCAAGTTATTGACGGAATCCTTAAGTGGTGTCATTCTTCAATTGACAGAAGCGATAAAGGGTGAGTCAGAAAGAAAGACTTGCAAGTAATTTTCCTTTCGTTTATGATCCTAATGTAAAGTCAGTATCCAGCATTCTTCTTCCTATTACGTTTCTATGCATCGGGTTACTTGTACATTTCATCGATCAGATCTGCGTACATTTTATGTACAGCATTCCTCCTAATCTTTAATGTTGGTCCCAATTCTCCCGTTGGAACAGAGAAGTCATGCGGCAGAATTCGAAATTTTTGCACTTTTTGAGCATTACTTATTGCACGCGTGTTCACCCTTTCAATAGCTTCCTCAATACCCTTGTAAATCTGAAAGAAGTAATAGTCTGGATAGATCTACTTAAAATTTTTCGTACGCGACAAGCATATTCTACGGTCTTGTAAAGGGTGATGTGCAGAGTTTGTGGCAATATGCTGTTTCACAGGACGCAAAAAACGAAAGTCTATTCTATTTCAGTTTGTACGAATAGGAAAAAAAGTTTTCAAAAACTAGTATACTAATTTGAAACTCAAGAAAAATATTGCAAATAAGTATTTTGCGATATGTACTTACCAGGGGATCCTGCGTTTCCAATATTTCTGATACCGTCTTCGCTTTACTACCGATCGATTTTACCCATGCTCTCGCTTCTGGAACCAAAGTGTCCAAAGGTTCCCCGGTATTAGCATTGACATCGGTCTAGAAAAAAAGATGCCAAAAGTGTCAGATACTAATAAATTGCTATAAAAGTTTGTGAATTTCTAAAATAATTTACAACGCACCTTGAACGTGACTAGAATGGTTAAGAATTTTCTTAAATCGCCTATCAACATAGCATTGCTAAGAGCTGGCAATTCAGCCAGCAACATGTGTTCTATATGGACAGGTGGAATGTTTTCCCCGCCAGCCGTGATAATAAGTTCTTTTATTCTTCCTGCAATAATATAAGCATTATTGTCTCGCATCCAAAGCGTATCGAAAGAGATAAGCAAATCAAATGTCTATGGCGTTGAGATGAACAATAATATCAGTGTACGAAACTCTACATAATATAATATATTTTATATACCTGTAACATACATAAAACCCTCAGAGTCTATCCTGCCCAAATCGCCACTGTGCAACCAGCCCTCGTCATCCTTAGCTTCCTTAGTTTTTTCCGGCGCATTCAAATAACCCATGAAAACATGTCGACCTTTCATACAGATTTCACCCTCTCCAGAATTATCTGGATTGTCCAATTTTGTTTGCAACCCCTTCATAACTACACCAACACCGTCCAGTCTAGAAATAAAATTATATTCATTTGACCGTTGATTAACATAAAGTTGAATGCCATAAGTCAATCAAATAAGTTACCGATAATGGTTTATGGTGGTGAAACTGTGGGCCCCAGCACATTCGGACATACCATACGCATCAATAATCGGCATATCTAAGCTCAAGAAGTATTTTTTGATTTCTGTACTTAGAGGTGCAGCTGCCGTAGCAAGAATTTTACATCTGTTAAGACCAAGAGCCGCTTTCACCTTATTAAAAACCAACCACTTGGCGATGAGGTAACCCCAATGCTTATAATCAATGCCGTTTATTCGATTCATATTGTACATTAGTCCCTGGGCTTTGGCCCAGTTCGATATCCAAGTTTTTATTACTCCATTATTGCGAGCTATAACTTGCATTTTCTCGTAGATTTTTTCCCATACTCTTGGGACGCCCAAGAAGACCGTTGGACGCACGTCGAGGAGTGTTTCCAGTAGGGAGCCTTTCAGCGCGTTCCTATCTGCGAAATAAACGGTAGCTGCAAACGACATACTCAGGAATATCTCGACAACCTGTAGTGATAAATGATCCATTATCATAAGAAGCACATAGGCATTACTAACTTTTGATGAATTATCAATTGTCTTACCTGTGCCGCAACGTGAGATAGGGGCAAGTAACTCACGAGTACTTCTTTTTGTACGTCGAGATCAACTGAACTTCCGATAGCACGGGCGTCGTGCAAAAGATTGTCATGACTTAACATTACGGCTTTCGGATAACCAACTGTTCCTGACTAAAATAATATCATTTATTTAATAATATTAACTTACTAATGGCCTTGAAAAGAGTTTCCGACATCACATATCAATACATTCATAGTACTCACCGTATAAACTAATGTGCAACATTGATTCGTCGCAACAGTTTTTAGTACCGCATCTAATTTATCGTCCGACTCTCCTTTTCCTATTTCCAAGAGGTCGTTCCACTGTTATATTAAAAAAAATTGGTTTATCGTGAATATTGATTGTGCAATCGTACACTTGTTATTAAAGAGAATTTACTATGATTGCTTACACTCAGCACATCCTTATCCTTAGGCACTCCGTCGTATTGAATTATTGCCTTTAAAAGAGGTAAATTCTTCTTTATTTCTGTTATTTTTTCTAACTGTTTTGCATCTTCCACGACTATTATATTTGCTCGACTGCTTTCAGCGCAATACTGACATGCCTCTGGGGAATTGGTTGTGTAAATTCCTGCCGCAAAACCCCTACGATAAAAATAATCTTGCATTAAAGTAGATAACATTTTTTTGGTCCCAGGAAAATTAAGTCTTAATGAAATTCAACATTTTACGAATTAATAAAATTATAATGAAATCAACAAAAAGCGTCTTACCCAGCATAGATGGCAGCAAGATCTGAAATGAACCACTTAGGACTATTGAAACCCAAGATGCAGACACTGTGAAATTTTTGTAGACCCAATTTAAGAAAGGCTCTTGCAACGATTCTCACCTGCGCCTCATATTCCCTATTGAAATGAAATTTTTATGTGAAAAATGATGACACTTTCAAAAATAATCTAATGTTGTTACTGTCATATACGAACTTGTAAGTCAACGTCAATCTACTACCGTCGACTCCCGGTGTGGATACCAAAGCTGGATGATTTGGATACTCTCTAGCCGTCTTCATTAAAAGTCCGGGAACGGATATAGGCTGGAATGCGTTCGGCCCCTCCGCTTCCAGTTTAATTCGAATAGAACCATCAAGTTCCGCTGTAGTATCGACATTAGAGCGCAATACCTGGTCCGGTCCTGCAATTTCAAAAATTATTAAATTACAGTTCGAGTGACAATTTTAAAAAAGTGAATTTTTTTCTAATACTAATGTATAAAATGTGTCTCACCATCAAGACCGGTTTCACTGGACGCAGCGTATTGAAATCCATCTGTAATGGACGCCTGGAAATGAAATTATATGAATATTCTTTAAAGATAATTATCGCGATGTTATAATTGTCCTTGAATAAATAAAAATTGCTGTGAACGAGCATCACGAACTTTGATATACAAATGTACATCCGTATTGTACAATCTTGCACTTTGATACTCGAGAGCTAGTAATTTCTGATTAATGTAAACACAATATCACCGATTACGCATCGTTAATATCAGTGAAATGAAGAAAAAAGATACCATTACTTATCGTGACGACTTTTTAATCAAGAGCATTTATAGTCGAGTTGTAAAATCAATTTAATTCTAATTAAAGGGGCATCACTCCTTGTATTTTAAAGCGTAGTTTCGTAAACGATTTTACTAGTCAACGACATCTGACATCACACCAAATTTCATTCGATAAAAAGGTCAAAGACAGAGAAAAAGATATTGGTGTTTCGATTAATTCATACATCACAAATTCTAGTAGCATTTTACCATTTAACGGTCAACAGGACTTATCGGTCCCAACTACTTTGAAAAATCATATCTTCCGCAGAAATGAACATATCGCCATCTTTCTTCCTAATTTTAAAGAGGATGGATGTATTTAAATACATAAAATTTAACGAATATAAGAATTAATTTCTGAATTCAATACCATCAAATTAATCATAATGACGGCATACCTTTTCCGTTGGTACAAATCCATTGGTATGACCATTGGACAATAGGGGCTGTTCCAAAGACATGATATCTGAAAAAGGTAAAGATGACATTATTTTTAGAATGTCTCATCAAATCTGAAAATCGTTAAATACGTGAAAGACTAGAGACAATATGGATACAAAGTATGACAATGACTTTTGGGAACGTAACAAAAATAAAGTTTCGTGCCATAAATGTGAAAAGTGAATTTTTGATACTTGGTTTAACTTTAATGTCGAGTGAAGTCAAACCTCGAGACTAAGAATGTCGCATGAGGCCTCCTAATTTAATTTTACTACGTTTCAAGTTTGTCGGCATCTATGGACTTTTATTAAAAACCTTCGAGCGGCCGTGATTTAGAATTTCATCAACACCATGTATACTTTTTTTTGTAATGTAAGAGAGTTGCGATCAAAAGTCCATTAGATAATTATTCAACATTGTATACTGTAACAAATTATTGAGCAGAAATATATTACGAATCCTGTTTTTATTTATCTTTTTAAATCATGTCGTCAGGTCACGACAATTTACAACAATGACACTTATAACTTTCAATTCGCGAGAGTACGTAAAACGACTTTGACAGTTGCTTTTCGCTCAAATGTACCGCTTAACGTGTTTTATATTATGAACAACACCGTGAATATCAATTATACAGCGACATATCGATAATAATGAGAAAAAAATCATCAAAAATTTATATACAAGACTGGACGAACGTTTAACGACTGGCGTAACGATCGTGATAGGAGGTCAAATTACAGTCCTAGATATTCGCATTCATAATATAAAAATTACGTAATACTGAGAAAAAAATCATCCAAAATTTATATACAAGACTGTAGGAACGTTTAACTCCTGGCGTAACGATCGTGATAGGAGGTCATAGTACGCTCCTAGATATTCGCATTCATAATATAAAAATTACGTAAACAACGAAACTACGTAACCAATACATTATCTTTAAATGATTTGCAAACGTCCATCGCCATAGCACACCGGACGAGAGACTGTTTTTCTTGAATGACATTCGGGTGTTACCTGGACTTTGGTTTGAAAAAGAGAGAAGTGTCAGCACAGCATCAACTATTTCATATACCACGTCTTTATCGTCTCTCAATAAACTATTCTATTTCACGTTAAATTGATGTCACGTCTTATGTATAGAATATTTGCATACACCACGACAATAGCTTACGTAAATAGATTAGCAGTATATCAAAAGCACGAATCTAGCCGAAATGAAAAATTCTGTAGTTGCTTTTGACACTTTCCACGAGATATTTGCGAGATTCAAAATCGTGGATATTTCAGTAACGAAGTAAACGACACTAGTGCAACTTTACTTTAAACATCCTTGCGTTTTCTTCCTTGTTAATATTATACACTATATGTCAAACATTTTTTCCTGACGTTCCTAAGGCTTCCATGACACAAGCGCGGCGGCGAGAGCCTCACATTTCCGTTAGTGTAACGATCATAACAGAAATTTCTTCCGAATACAACAAACAACCCTTTGATCATAGTTACGTGTAAAAAGTCAAATTTACTATGGTTATACTATCAAAAAATACCTTTGCAAAGTAGAATAACCATTGTTTGACCGTTCACGATTTACTCGCGTGACAGACTGGCCCGAGCCACAGAAAATCAATACAGAAGGCATCACCCCATCGCGCGGCGGTAAATTCGAGTTGCGCCCTTAACGACAACACGCCCCTTGCTGCAATTCAAGGTGCAACAGCAATGCCTCTGTTCCATATAGGATTGTCGCGATGATACTCACGTCTTATATGATTGAATTTTAAATAGTAATAAACACGTCTTCAGCAGCAAAAAACGCTATGAATACTCATTGAAGAATCAGTATATAAACACACTTTTTATGGACTTTGATTCTCTTTAAGTAGGAAACTCCTGATGACGACAAATGCTTCGAAGTTCGGAAACTAATGTTTAGTTGTTTCCGCGCTACTTTTATATGCATATTGCTACAAGAAAAAAAAATATATACATGTGCACTATGTCTAAGCGACAACGTATTTTGCTTCTCTATGTATTACAATGAAATATAATAATTACGTACCGATTCACAATATCATCAACGATAACCCATGTTGCATAAAACGATCTTGAATAACATGCAATTTGGAAAACTCATGTTTTTGTATTACTTTGCGCTTAGGGTCAAACACGCAATATGTCTTAGACGTTGCTGTCAGCACACGGACGCATAATTATTGTCGTGATAAATCTTGACATGAACGTTTGTTGCATAAGAAAATGATAATCTGCATGAATAAAATGATAAGCATTACTTGCTTTAAACAATAATGTTACTTGTCAATTGTTTTTTGTGAAAACTAACTGGCACTGACGCGAGAATTGAGAAGGAAGGAGAATAGTGGTAGCACTGTATGTCGTGTTTGCTAAAATAATATAACAGAAATCACAGATATCGTAACGTAACCAAATGAATGAGTGAATCGTTCCGACGATGTCCGGCAAATCGGTGAATTCAGCGTTAAATCAAAGAAGTCGGTCAAGGAATAGCTTTCTATAGTTTCAGCGAAGCGTACTGGCATAAATGCCTAGTAATGTTTTCGAAGCCGGTACGATATCTTATGGCGGCAGTATGCGTCTAGGTTAAGGGCAAGGACTTGCACGCGTTCTGGCTTCGCTCAATGATCGATATTGTGGGTAATCGATTCTGCAACGCGAAACTCGATCCTGGTTAAATATTAAATGTTCATGGTCGTCGACGTGTACCTTGCGGGAGTCGAAGGAAGACGAGCGTAAGGATTGATTGAAATATAATTTTTCGTAATTTCTTTTGGCAGAAGAAAGTTATACAATCGAGTCTTCAGGTCAGAATCTTCCAGAACTATACTCGTCTGATTCGTGTTAGTGGAACGTTCTCTATAGAATCCGTAAAAAGATTTAATCCCTGCTTAGTATGAACACTGCACTTGGATATATATAGTTTTATGTCCGCACAAACTTTATGGAATTATTTATAAGAAATATTCTTGCGTTTATTGACATAAACGATTTTAATTTTCGTTTTAACGAAATTTTCTTCCCTGTCGTTATTCAATTGTGCTGCTTACCAATTTTTTCCCACTAATTATCGATCTTTTAGCGTTACCCGATTTCCGTTAATTTTTTATATATCGAAATTCCAAGAAGCACGTTCGCGTAGAAAACAGTGATATATACAGTGGCGATAGTGTATTTTCAGCTTGCATGAAAGTTCTGTTAACTTGGAGACCTGTAATAATCGCTTCGACATCCTTGCTTTTAGTGTAGAGGTGAGGTAAATTTATCTAAGCTCGCATTCATAAATTTGTACGGGTACGAAATAATATTGAAAAGAAATTTTATTTCAGGTCATTCATCATTTTTTCGTCCTACTGTACAGAGATGATGGATTATTTGAAATATCAGACGGGCTACTAGTAGACATTACTTTTAATCTTACTAATACGTGGTATAATTTTGTACAAGATAAATGATAAAAAGATTAAATAAAAAATAACAAAAAGATCAAAGACTAAGAACCAAGCACTAACAGCAAATATTTTTATCACAAACGAATAACGGGCAGTGTAAACTAAAATAATACAGAATATAATATCACGATTTCAAAGTCTGTAATTAGTATCCGCAAAGATTGGAGAATTAAGTGTTTTAATGCCGTCGTGAAACAAAAGGGCATTAACAGGTGCACACCTGTTGTAACGTCACATTAGAAATGTTATCGATGACAAGAAACACGTTACAAGTTTGTCAAACGATTTGAATTGTGCGTAATTCGCCCGCGCAACGAACAATTACAAATGCATAGGCGACAGTTGCGCTTGGCGTAATAAATCAAATTGCATTACTTTAAAGTACAATCGAGTCGGCCAGGTAATATGACAACAATGAAAATGAGGAAGAATCGAGAAAGTTCGTTGACGGTCATAGTCAATGGAAAAATGTGTAATCATCGATCACGCGACATTCAATAATTCATGAACAAGAAGTTATCGTACGATGAATTAAAAAAAGGAATTGATAAAAATCTAAGTCGTATTAAAGTAGGGTAAATTTGATTTCTGCTAAAACGAGTCTATAGCTGCTGTCAACCATTCACCGATTAATAACAAATTGTTGACTAGCGATATCTCTTAGGTACTACAATATTTAATTGAAAAATGTGTGTTTTATAGTCAGACTTACTTCGGCCGTATGTACGTGTTTCGAAAGTATAATTTTGTACTAGAGGATTTACAGTTATGTCAGTCCGGACCAGGCTAACGTTCTTCCGATACTAGCGAACGTATATACTCACGCGCTAGTCCGGAGTCACCGGCCGGAGTCACGCCATACAACCAATACTCTGTCACTCTGACATCACGTGGCCGGATTCTGGTATCAGGCAAGGAAATCAGCCAATGAAGGATTCTCCGTTGATTCTAGACTGGAAGTATTGGTTGCGAGAAAGCAGGAGGGAATATTCACCAATGGACATTTCACTATTTAAAGTCACAGATTGCAAACGCAATTCGCATGGACATATGATTTGACAGACACATCTCATTTTAGGCATTATATAGCTTATACATAATTTAGCTTTATCTTATCAGGATGCGGTTTTATTATTATGTCACGCTGATAAGATGTAGTACGAGTGGGTTCGCGCTACGTGACATTTTGAAACGTTCCGTGTGCTATTGATGTTACCGAGAGAATGCGCAAAGTACGTTACCGACTTGTATAAGAAAGTAGACAACGGCATATATTAATTTCCTATTGTTAAACCTACTTTGAGGTTAGAATACGTAAGAAACGTTAACCTTGTTCGCATATACAATTTTTTTTTAAAAACAATATAGTCAAGGTCGACGACAATTTTTCTCGATTTTAAGGAATAATCTCTTTTTATCTAAATTTATTATTAGTGGAGGGGAAACACGTTTCTGTTGCTTTATAAATACATTTTGATAATATTCTTCGAATACGGTGATATTAGACTTATCCAGAGATTACGACATTGATGAAAGGTCCTAGTAGATGATGATTTAGGGGGATGTAATCTCGCAATTTATGAGGCGCTTGATAACTGGAAGAGTAGTGGTAACTTTCGAGAACATAGTACTTTGTTAATGTGACATTATTTTATTTATATAATAAATGAATACACTTATTATCTACTTTTGATTACATGCGATACTCAGTTTAATCTTAACTCGTACGTAAATGCATATCTAGTTTGTTTTATTATTAAAAAAACGCACTTAGAAGAATGAACTTTGTACCGTTGCTATATGGAAATTGGGTGAATGCGATGGTGTAAACAGGCGATATAGATGTATATATTTTTTTTAAACATCGAGATCTTGCTGTCGGAAAAGGTTTGATATTTTGTTTTTTCAATATTCCTTTGAATGGAAACAACTTTGTAGAAATTTATGTATATAAAAGAAATACAGACAGACAGATAGTTTAAATTAATTTAATTTGTTTTTACTTGTTTTCTACTAATCATCCACGACCGAAAAACACGGCGAATAACTTATACTTCAGATGTTTGTAAAATATCCAAAAAGTTTCGCATATGCGACTTTCGGTAGTTAATAATTAGACAATTTCGTACGCTCTTGGCCGTAAAATGTATTTTACAAACCACTATTGAAGTCTAAAGTAAAAACACGCGTTATGATGGCAACACTGATTGTCGTTGTAAAACGCATGCGTGCCGTTTATCAAGTGTAAACTACATTCCATCGTTTTGTCAAGCACCCGATTGTCTGTGTACTTAAATTTTATAGTACTTTGTTTAAAGTTCGTATTTCCAGAAGAAAATGCCGGGAACGCCAATGGACCAGGACAAGAGTTCTTTGGGAAAATTACAAGTGGAACAACCGCAGAAGGATGCGGACGAGCCCGTTATGCGAGAATTGACGCAGACGGATCGATTGAACCAAAAACTATTGGTTTCATTCCTTGAAAGAATGAAGAATTCAAAGGAAGAATACGACAAGTACATGAACAAAGAGCCAGTGGATACAGATGATCAGAACAACAGTGATTTCTGAATATGAATATTAATATAAGAAACATATAAGGTTATAACGGCATCCTAAGATCGTACCAACTGTGAAGATAGAAACAATATATGTTTTATCTAACTATGATAGTATAATTGTAACACTGTTTTGTCCATTTTTATACAAAACTATATAAGAACAATATAATTCTGAACTTCAACTATTTATACGTAATATTCGTATGTTTGTAAGGCAATGTTGTGACTAGTTTCGATGTTTCCTACCCTGTTCAAAATATTGCAACTGGCGGGAAAGTCTGCCATGTTGTAAAGTGTCGAAGGAATCATATTGAATATTTTGAAGTGCTTTGAGAATGGAAATTGATATAGAAGAACGTGATCGTGAATATAATGAATCCGAGCAAATCGATGGTTATGGTTCTCTTTCTGATGGAGCTGAAGAAGAGTCAGCTAGCAAGAACGATGAAGATGAAAGTAATCATGAAACGAAACGAAGGATTGATCCAAGTGCCAAACCACGTACAGTAAGAAATCCTCAGCCCAAGTTAAATACTGAACTACTGAAAGGACCAAAAGGAGTACATACTATTGAAAAATATTTCGAAGGTTTTAAATATAATGGGAAAGGTCATGAGAAGCACGATTTAAATCGCATCATGAAACGTTTAGAGCATTGGGCACACAGACTTTATCCAAGATTACAATTTGATGATTTTCTTGAGAAGGTTGCAATCTTGGAAAAGAAGAAGGATCTTCAAGTACACGTTAAAAAATACCGACTAGATATGTTGGTTGAAAATGATGATATCATACAGGAAGAAATGGATGTGGATGATAGTGAACAGATTAACGATGCTCCAGTTGATGAATTTGATTTGTTGCTTGCAGAACAAATAGCAAAGCAAAAACAAACAGTAGTTGACGAACAAGCTACTATGGATACTAGCATGTCAAAACATAATACATCTGCATCTGGTGATCCTATATTTAATACAAGTACTGTTAGCAATACACCAAGAAAGGATGTGCTGCCATCAAAGAATTCAACATTAAGTGAGGAAATGAAGCAAAGAATAGAACGAAACAGACAACTAGCAATAGAAAGAAGATCGGCAAGAATGAAAATGAGGGTGGAGAAAACAGAAGTTGTAAATGAAAATATTTACAGTACAGAAACCACAAGCAATAACACATTACCACAAATAACTCAAGAGCATGTTATAGAAGTTGTTACTACAAATGAAATAACCATAAATTCTGATGGAAATGATACTGGTCCGTTAGAATTAATGAACAGTGAAAACAATCAAAATTGTGAGCAATCTCACATACAGAATCCTACAAATATAACGAATGAAGAAAGTACTTCAGTTCCCAATGATGTGGGTTATGACTCGCCAAAAGAAAATGAAAATGTAGAGAATAAAACAACTGATGTAATGACATCAAATAAGGTTCTAACAAGCAATGAACTAAAAATGGAAATAAATGCAGCTGTGCATGAACTAGTGAACTCGAGAAAGCAGAAAAATGAATGAAGAAAGTATTTAATAGTAGACTGCATTTTATGTATGAACGTTATTGTAATCTAAAATTACAGTTTATTTTGTATGGTTTGTAACATATACCATGTTAGGACTAAAAATAAATGATATATTTGTATGAATCATATTTATTGAAATACGACTTATATTTAAAAAATAATCAGTCAGTTCCAGAAATCCACATCACGTTCTACGTTTTTGAGTACTGATATATAGTACGTTATTACCCCTAATAAAAGCATCACCATACTTGTTTTTTAGTTGACCATTAACATATTCTTCAGTCTGCTCCAAAGCAATATTCATATAGCCATCAAGACAAGCTAGAACACCTACAACATAATTGCAAATTTATAAAAGTATATTGCTTTTACAGTAACAAAATTGTTTAAATTACCTCTATAATCAACACCACTATTAAGTTTTACCACCACCGGTCTGCCGTGAATTTGTTGAATAAACTGCGATAATGCTTCCTTTCGACTCATCTGTAAATAACAATGTAACACTAAGCTTTATTTAAATAGGTTAACTGCAACCAAATACATGTCCGCAATAAATTCTTAAATTTTGCCGTCATACACATAAAGCTCAGATGTTATTAAAATCTGGTGTAAAATGTTTAATTTATATTTAATTCTTTTTTATACCTTATTGTTTAAATATCAATCGTATAACACTTCGAGATCAAATAGAATGCACTCAGCAAGATCAACGATTTGATAGCAGACACGTGTTATTGGTCGAAAAACTTAAACTTCAAGATTCGACCAACCAGCTACGTTTGCATCTACACTTCCTCGGTTTACCTATAAAAGATCAATAATAAATACTGCACTCAACGGTTCCATAATGTATTATCATTTTGGTGAAACTGCAAGAAGTACATAAATGTGAACTAATTACAAGTTATGATCAGAAGTTCAAAAATGAGACGAGAGTATTCAGAGCTTTATGTCTTTGTTTATTGAATGCATTCGATCCAGACACAACGATATTCTTAGCGCTATCGGATCAATTTCGAACACACTTGCAACGCTCCAAAGCGCTTAAAATCACAAAAATAAATAGGCCTGTGAATGTTACTTATGTATTTCCACAAAAATGCAAGTATGAGCGTATTTAAATATCTGTATACGGAGGTCATACTTGTGCTACACAAAGATGTTTGCAACCGTTCCCTCAAAATACAGTTTGTCTATAGTTTGATTACTTCTTTACAAGTACAGAAAACACTGAGTAAAAATAATTTGTAGGATTCATGATAATTGTTTTGTTTATTATACCTTATATCCTATGACATTTTCTTGCGCAAATATAAGGAATGGTAAATACGTATTAGGAACATCTAGAAACATAATAGGAAGATAGATAATAAATTAAATGTTCTAATAGGCTACGCTACTAATATCATTTTAAATACTATTACTTAAAAGATATACAAATATATATGTATAACATATATGCACTAGATAAAGAGGCTACGATGACGATTCTTGAATTTTAGCCAGCCGTATGGACTGATTTCTGTTATCCATCGATTAAATTTAGATGCAATAACCGCGATTCAGTTGCATGATCTACTCTAAGATCCGATTCCTTCGACACAATTCATTACATGAACGCGGTTTATATTCAAAATGCAAATGATTGGTTAATCTCGTAGATAATTCTTTGTATCGGAGGAATCGAGCCTAAATGTGTGATTGAAATTAAAGTACGGTACTTTTGTATGCCGACTTATAGTCAATTTACAATATGCTTATTTATAATTTTTTTAGAAGAAACAAATTGAAATAATGTTGATAACTCCAATAAGCCGCAGGAAATTGATTAAACAAATTCACATTAATTCGCGCAATTAAGTTCTTTGGAAATATCACACATGCGAATGAAGAAAATTTAATATGTAATTTTCCTAAATTCATTTAAATGACATTATGAAAATACTCCTACAGTCATGTTGCAACTATCTATTATCTGCCTGTTGTATGTCTTGAATATTCAACTGATAAATTATCTTTTGTGAATTATAAAAATATTACTTATCATTATGAGCAAAAAGTATTTTGATTTTGATTTTCTGAAATGCTTACTGTCTTCAAGTGAAATATCAAATGAAAATTGAGTAAGTTTACCAAATAATTCCGGTAAAAATATTATACTACATTTCTTGGCCTTTGGTCAAACACTTCATGTAGTGTTGTTTCTAAATGCTTGGGAAACAAACGTTCTGAAAAAGATTAAATATTTAGAAGAAGACTTATTCTTGTATATATGAAAGTACTTACTGAATTATATTTGGTAACTCTTTGTATCGACAGATGTATTTATGCCCAAGTCCATATGACGAATCTATTCTTGACATTTTAATACGATTTGAATCATTTCCATGATATTGTGAAGCCGCATTATAAAGCTATAACACATATTCATAGTTTTATTAAGTTTCATACATGCCAACAAGGAAAAGTGATTGAACATTAAACATTAAAGTAAGTGTTATACCTTTTCACCTAAAGAAAAAGGTACAACTCCATCGTCTTCTGCATGTAATATCATCACGGGACACTTAATCTTTGTAATGTGTTTGTCCGATTCAAATCTTAAATTATTGTTGTAGAATGGTTCGACGATAACCCAATGGAACCATGGTAAATGTCTAAATATCTTTAAAGAATATAATAAGATGAATTCCCTAAATTATCATGATAGGTAAATAATATTGCAATTACCCGTGCAAATGGATGTTCAGTCAGTTCATCAGCTATATTATTAAATGGTGACTCAAGAAACAAGCCTGCAGGATTTATTCCCTCTTCTGCTAATAGTGCTAAAGCGTGTGATGATACTCTATAATAAAAATAAATAAATTAACACTGCAAGGAAAATAACAAACGATTACTATTATACTGATATTAACCCTGTTCCTAATGAGTGTCCCCAAATAAAAACTGGTGCTGCGCCATTTACTTTTTTGAGAAGCCACTCAATCACATATTTGCTGTCCGCAACTACTCCATATTCAGAAAGCTCCACATTGTCACTGTCACCGTAACCTGATGATCCAAAAAATACATGTTGCAAAAAATGGTGTATCTTAATATCAGTATGTATATCCATTGTGGCTCATACTTCTATAATCAAAGCATACAACGTGATAATCTAGACTTTGGAAGAGATTATACAATTCCACTCTATGACCACTGCCTCTGTTACCACTATTTCCATGCATATACAAGAATACAGGACGTTCAGCATTGCTTAATACAGCTTCATAATCTTCATCAGTCATTGGAATGGTACTATTTAATAGAGACTGAGGTAAGATTTGCCTAAAACATATTTTATAAGAATACCAAGTGTTTCGATAGAATTGCATTCTTTAATCAGAGTTCTTACCATGCCCCTATTTTCACATCTTGATGAGTCTTTAAGTAAAAGTTTCTGGCACCCACAACTCCTACTTCTTCTGGCTTAGATAAATTTATATCACGTGGCCAGTACACTGCACAAAGAAAACTATATATTCAACATTTGAATACATCATTGTTTCTAATAGTAATACATCAATATCATTTCTATTTTAGAGGAGCACATGCCAGTCATACTAGTTCATGTTTCATAATGACTAAGAAAGTTGGATTTCTTGATATATATAGTAAAAAAAAAACTTCAGTAATTTGCTTAGTTATATACTTTGTTCAGTAATCAATATGTAAGTTATCTAAGAGATGTGTAGACTTGAATCAGACTGTCGCACACGACGTTTACATTAATTTACTTCTCTTAATAATACCAGCAAATACTTACCAAAGTTCAAGAACAATATTTTTCTTTGTATGTCGTATGAGTAATGGAATATCAAAGGTAAAAGTCCGAAAATAACGAGGTACAGTACAATGGAGACCTTCATTGTCCATAATAGAGACCTGCAATACGTTTCATGGTATATAAATATTATTTCCTCTTAATAGTATAATAATATTTAAAAACACGAAATCTACTAAACTGTACATCAAGCTGCTGATTTATATACACAATGAAGCAATTATTGATGAATTAAAGAATTGCTTTAAAACACGATTTTTTTTGTTATTAGCTATTATTTGATACACCACAAGTACCTTATATAGTGCTATAATAAAATATATACATATATATATATATTTACAACTCCAAATTTTAAAGAATCGCTTTTTTTATAAAATAATTGTAGACTGCTCAAAGTCCACAAGAAGTCTGCAGCATGCGCGAAAATACATTTCAAAATCGAGCTAATAAGTAATATTGTGTAGTTGTATGTTTTTATAGATAGTATTAAAAAAAAAGTCATAAGTATTCATCAAGATGCGAGAATTACTTTTATTTTTTGAGTCAGATATACTTTGAGTTACATTGTATTTACTAATTACTTTATAATAAAAATAATATGTAATCTATATAAACAAAGAGAAGCCATCCTATTTATAAGCGCCGACTATAGAATGTACGAATTCATCATGCTAATTACAACGTGTCTCTATCAATCCAGAATCGATGAATTCGATTATCAAACCTGACTAGTTCATGGAATTCTAGTGTCATGATACAACCTACGATCTGGTCTGTTCCAGTATTAACGCTTCAGAATGCATCAAACTCGTTTGCAATTGAATAAAACTGGAGTCTTGCAATCTTGTTAAGCATGTTGTATTTAATTAGGGCAAATCCTGTAATCATAAAAAAACCTTTGCTCGAATACCCGAGCAATATTGATACGTTGCTAGAATAGCGTATGTGAAAATGGAAAAGATCTTCCAAAATTTAATACCACTAGATAACTAATGACGAAATTTATAACTGGACTAATACAACTAACTATTAATGCTATAGCGAAGTGATGGAATTAGAATGCAGATAGAACAGAATGCATGACAATAATATTTGCAACGTTGGATTTCAACTATACAAACAAATTATACCGTCACCAGATATACGTACTAACAATAGTGCATTAACATATAGGAAACAATGGTGATTGACATTTAATGATGTGGTTATTAAATATTGAAACTGCATTCATGTTTTTACATAACAAGTGGACAACTTTATTGCTAAATATTAAGCGTCGAGTTCGAGTAAGGCGCGTTAAAGAAAATGAGAATTTTCACGTTAATTTACGAGAGTATATCTGACGAAGTCGGCGCTTAGTGCATTCAGTGTCGAATTGTTATATGACGATTTGTAAAACAAGTAGAACTTACACTCCAAAATAGAAATTATCAATGCTGATGAAAAGTACCACAGCTGCTAATAGTGGTAGTATGTAGTAGTTCGACCGCATGTTTGTTAGTGGCTAATTAACGTTAAGGAACTTTATCAAGATAAATCCTCTGTTTAACGAAGTTGCATTCACCGACTTCTGGTAAGAAGTTGTTCAGCAGTCGTAGTAAATCGGATGTTAAGTTATAGTGACTGTACCTACGGTGGTATGTCGGTGTCTATAGTATATACAGAAGTCAAATATTAAGATGCTTATAATTTGTCGGCCATTTAAAAAGATTTTTTTAATTCGACGTATCAAAATGTGAACTGTTCAAAGTAGCAGAATGTAAATTTGCTGATATTAATGAAACGAAAAGTTAAGCGTTTTGGTATTTCGAGCGATCATATTTCTGCTTTCATATAACAAAACTATATTGAGTAACAAGTCACAGCCATGCTCAAATAATTTTGTAACTTAAAAAATGATGGAAATAAAAAAATGTCAAATCAAGCTTCCCTCTTTGATACAGACACTTACAACTCAAAAGATAAGCATATTATGCATAATTTACACAATATGCAAGAAAATGAAGGATTTGAAACAGTGTAATGCGTAAGGGACTATATAGCCTTATTATTACATATTATGGATTTTCCTAATTTGAATTCGTTAATATATCATTTTTGTTGTTAACTGATAGATATAAGATAAATAGTTAAAGTCAAGTAATAAATTTGATTTGGTACGCTGTCATACCTGTAACATCTCATTTCGATTGGAGAAAAATCAAAGTTTAAAAAACACTAATTAATCAAAATAAAATGAATACTGCACAAACGTGAAGCAAACAGAGAATGATGCGCAAAGCACTGAAAACATTTTCTGGTGTAATCTCACGTCAGCGCAGAAGTCCCGATCATCAGAAATATACAATTATGCAAAGTCATTTAATTTCATTAATATTATCTTACTGCGTATACAACAAAGTCATTTACAAGACTGTTTGGCAATGTTACAAATGACGTGCAACAAGAATTTTGCTCTTTTAAAATGTATATGAATATTTGAATAATCTTCTTTTAACCTTCGAGTTTTATGATATTGTTAAATATCAATTGGCTGTTTTAATTAATATTTGTTTATTGAGAAAAAAATAAGATTACTTGAAAAACATGTATACAATGATGTTTATCTTTCAATTGGTGTTAAATATTTCTTTCTTTTTCAAAATACTAAAAGTCAATATTGAAAGATTATTTTTATCAATATATCATTGCATAATAAACGTTTACATAATGAAACTAACTATATAAAAAAACTCGTGAAATATTAATTTCAATTAGTAAAACGTAATAATTAGTAAAAGTCGTTAATGTAGTTAAAGTAAAATAATGTGGTTATAAATATTTGATAAAATATGTAATTTAGAAATTACAAGATATCTCAACCAAATCTTTTGTTCTGAATGAGAGGCGGAAAAGAGAAGAGTAACTGTCATTAAGTACCTTAGATTTGGTAAATGAAAATTAGTCAATAAATTACTGTTCTATAGTCCCACAGCAAAAATTCACCTGAACAAAACAATCACTTAATATTGCATAAGTTGTTATAAAACTCAAAATCATGCACATTCGACAAAGCTAACGATACCTTTTTATAATACGTCTTTTTGGTAGCCAGTATACCATAATTAATGCAAACGAGGTAACGAGGTAACTCGCCAACCAAATAAAATTTCTATTCGACCAATGTTCAAGGATATGGCAATTAAAATAGGTAATATTTCACTTCACCTAAGTAACAGCAATCCTTATAAAAAAGGAGAAAAGTGCTAAATAAACAGCACTTTTAATCGTCTAATTTCTCGAGTGACGTCGAGTTCCACGTTCTTTTCGCTTTGATAATAATGCTTTTCTTACTCATACCCTGATAAACAGAACAAAGTCTCCTCTGGTCTCCTCAATTCACGTGCTAAGTACCTGCTTTATCCCAATTTAATAAGTTGGCTGTGTGTACGATCTCACAGATGAACACAGATGAACACGACAAACTAATGGTCAACGAATAAATTCCTTCCCTCCTTTCCTTATGGTTGTATCCCCAATGGGGGACATGTGCCAGTAACTGGTCCTAATAATCAAGGTTGGAAGTTCGACAATAGATGGCGATATACCTTGCGAGACGGGCCTTATTCAACTCAGCGTGAGGGGACCTACAAAGTTTATACACGGAATCCGAACAGTGTTGGGCGAAATCCGTATAAATACTCACTTAAGTTTTCATGTGAAAACCCATTGGTGAATGCCGCTGGAAGCTGAGCGCGAACCTCCAACCTTTCGGTTCGTGAATCCGCTACCCTATCCACTGGGCTACGGCCGCCCCCAACGAATAAATTCGACATCCATAGCTAGAGCTTCATTAAGCAGTCGCTACGAGAATGGACAAAAACATAATAAAATGATGTCCATTCAAAAGTACGGCGGCTAGTAAAAGATAAGACGTAATTGGTAGTAAACTGCTACAACGTTAGTCTCAATAGCCAATAGCCTGCAAACTTTTACTAGTTATCGATGCTTGATAATTTTGTGAACTGGCCTTAATCGTGAGGACATTATGGTCGTGGATTGTCCTCTTGCTTGAGCTTAAGAGTAAGTTCTTTGTAAAATTGTATTCAGTGATCGTTATACAGCAAAATACGGTAAAATGGCGACCACCATAGATCCTGTTAGAGAAAAGGCTCTTCAAGATTACAGAAAAAAGCTTTTAGAGCATAAAGAAGTGGAATCACGCCTTAAGGAAAGTAAGTTTGTTGTATTTTCGTTATATTTACCGATAGGTAACGCTTGAAGTTTCATAAGTATAAGGACACCTTATATACCTTAACCATTCTCTACCTGTCAATTTGTATTCTTGTTAATTAAGAATTAATCATTATTTTTTAGTGCGCGAACACCTCAAGGATCTCACCAAACAGTATGATAAGTCAGAAAATGATTTAAAAGCTTTACAGAGCGTTGGACAGGTATAGGAATAGAATTTTTTTCAGTGCACGTAGAAAACAATCTTTCTGATTGTATATTGATTTTTCAGATTGTTGGAGAGGTATTAAAACAACTCACTGAAGAAAAATGTAAGTTAATTATTTGTAGTATTGAAATTATATTCTATTGGAAATATTTATGAAGTGTTATTTGATAATAATTATGAAATGTTAATTTCAGTCATTGTAAAAGCTACGAATGGTCCACGTTATGTAGTGGGATGTAGACGTCAACTTGACAAAAATAAGTTGAAGTCTGGAACAAGAGTAGCGCTAGATATGACTACACTCACTATAATGCGATATTTACCAAGAGAGGTACAAAAAAATTATATTAATAATAGAATATATATTTTACTGAACTATAACAAAATGATTTACAGGTCGATCCTTTAGTATATAATATGTCTCATGAAGATCCTGGTGATGTTACATACTCTGCCATTGGTGGTTTAAGTGAACAAATTCGAGAGTTAAGAGAAATTATCGAGTTACCTCTATTAAATCCAGAACTTTTTCAAAGAGTTGGAATCACACCTCCTAAAGGTTGTCTTTTGTATGGACCACCAGGAACCGGGAAAACATTGTTGGCTCGCGCTGTTGCTAGTCAGTTGGATGCCAATTTTCTAAAGGTCGTTTCTAGCGCCATTGTTGACAAATACATTGGAGAATCTGCGAGATTAATTAGAGAGATGTTCAATTATGCGCGCGATCATCAACCTTGCATTATATTCATGGATGAAATTGATGCTATTGGTGAGTACCATTTTAATAAATTTATTTTCTTTATTTTTTTAAAGAATTTAACCAATTATAATATGTTTACAGGTGGACGTAGGTTCTCTGAAGGCACAAGCGCTGATCGTGAAATTCAAAGAACTTTAATGGAGTTGCTCAACCAAATGGATGGTTTTGATTCTCTGGGTCAAGTTAAAATGATTATGGCTACAAACAGGCCTGATACATTAGATCCAGCGTTGCTTAGACCTGGTAGATTAGACCGTAAAATTGAGATTCCACTGCCCAATGAACAAGCTAGGTTGGAAATTTTGAAAATTCATGCTGGTCCTATTGCCAAACATGGAGAGATTGGTGAGTGTTTTTAACTTTACGTTCAAAGAAAGAAAAATGTTGACATGTAAGAACTTAATTATGAATTTTTGTGCTTTAAGATTATGAAGCGGTGGTCAAGTTATCTGATGGTTTTAATGGTGCTGATTTAAGAAACGTATGTACCGAAGCTGGCTTGTTTGCTATCCGCGCAGAACGAGAGTATGTTGTGCAAGAAGACTTCATGAAGGCTGTACGAAAAGTCTCTGATAATAAGAAATTAGAATCTAAACTGGATTATAAGCCCGTCTAATATCTTTATATCAACATTCATAACGTGTATGATGCCTTGTACGCGATAATTATAAATACTGGTAATCAAACTATACCAGTATTACATTTGTATGAAAGAATGAAATTAAATATGAAAACATTGTGTCAATAAGTTTTTTATTTATGAAAATTAACAAAAAAATTATGGACGCATGAAAACACAAATCCTTGATCCTTAATTCTTCCAAATTATAGAATTACGTCCATTTTGATCATACGTTAAATACCAATAAGCATTATGTACAATTCAACATATGATTAGGTACAGTTATTACAGTTTATTAATATTCATATTTACACAACCACCTAGGTTTCAGAAATTTTTGTCAAACGCGACTTTTTCCTATCTTGATATTCCTGCACATTATCATATTTTCTTTTATATAATATAGGAAACAAGCTTTGCTCGTTTACATTACTTCTTAATTTCTTCCAAGAGTTATTGACTTTCATTAACAAACAGTTTAGTTTATCATTTTGTGAAATGTTTCCTTGAGTCTCATAAATATTTAAACCTTGATTTGTCAAAATCCATAAGTTAGTTTTATAAAAAATAAAATCCAAAGGTTCATCCTCTATATCAAATGCATTTATGTATGTTATATTAAATTGATTTTGTGTAGTTTCACAAACTTTATACATAAGAATATTATTACTGTAGTACAAGCTGATTGCCAAAATAGAATCCGTCTCATTCAGCTTTGTTGCTCTTAAATGTTTAACAGGTATTTCTGTTACATTTTCATCAAGATCACAACTTTGAAGATGCTTAGTAAATCTTGCAATGTCATTTTCTGGTATGTTATTGGAAAGTTTAATAGAAGAAACTTCCTTTCCACTTCGATAGTCCCATAATTTGAGAAAACCATCACCACCACACGATATCATAATCTTCTTATTATGAGGCAACTCGCATATGTTGGTTACAAACTTCTCATGTCCTAGACAATAAGCAGCAATATTGTAGCTGTTTGGATACATCGAAACACGGATCTTCTCATCACGATCAGTAGTTATAACATACTTCTGATCGTCAGTAACCAAAACATCAAGTAACATGGATAAGTGTCCCAATAAAAATCTTCCATTGTCTTCTAGAGTATTTGTTGAAAACACGTACACGTCTCCAGTCTTATCAGCAACAATTATATCATTGTTTGGACAAAACCTTACTTTGCTTGCTGCTCTAACCAAACACCTGTTCGATACAAGTTCTCGTGTCTTCCTTTTGTACAGACATAGCTGTTTTCGATTTGTACAAATCAGAAAGTATTCCCCATTTTTTGAAAACGACACATTGGTAGTCGCATGATAAAGATCCAGTTCAACATTATTATGAAAATTGACTTCCTTCTTGAATTGTAATTTAGGTAGGACAATAACACTTTCTTTGTCGTCTAGTAAGTTGTATGTTAATACATTTTCACCGCTGCATAAAACAACGTCTGAGTCGAACACTGAGAAGCTCATGATATAATTATTCAAAAGTTCTTTTGCTATAAAACATTTAAAACAAAGGTAGAAATAAACAATTCCTTGCTGTTTGCCAATATGACACGCTGCTAGCTAACAATTAAGAAGAGTTGATTGAAGATATCAATTCACAGATGTCCCTCTCTGACCGGAAAGATGAATATACCTAATTTATCGAAATTTCCGTTTAGACTATAGGTATTGACAGAAGATAAGTACTGTAAGTATTCTCGTGTGTCGGTGATGTCCGAATCTTTCATATTGATGCATCGTTGAGAATGCTGCCATCTGTAAATTGAAGCAGCTATACTTCATTGGCGCGGATCAAGAAACTCGATCGAGTCTTGCAAGTACAGCAGCGTATTACTGATATGTAGAAAATATTATATACATAAAGGTAAATCCTACTTGGGTGGCTACCAGTGATATCACATGATGGTCAGAAACTCGTACGTGCTACACTACTAAAATGAAACCCACCAAAAAACACTTAGCTGTAAAAAACTATGCCAAGTAAAGGAGTACTGTGAATTGCTCTAAAAAAAAGTATCGAAATCATTTACATGATTACATTACATGATTGTCGCACCACTTGTTTATCGGTAGTCGGGCGCGAGGGAGGACTAACTGGCATGCGGAAGGATGTATCGCGGTAGACTTCAGTCTTCGGAGGGTCGATAACCTAAATCGAACTCTTCAACTTCGCATCCTTTCCTCATTCCTTCACCCCTCCTAATAGACTGCATCATATTGCGATTCATTAATCACTTCATCTTCTTCTCATCTGCCTGCTGAGGTATAATCACTTAGTTATCTACTTATTCTCTCTCTTGATCTACCGCTACCTCTCTCTTTCTCTCTCTTTCCTTCTTTCTTAGTGTTACCTATCTTCCGAATTTCTTCCGCTGAGCTATATCTACTTCGTAATATCACTTTAGTATCACTGAAATCTCCGTAGTAAATATGGAGACGAGTAGGGGGATGCACAACGCTACGGCTTTAGGCGATACCAAAAAGGTCGCGTAAAATCAGCAAACGCAACTGGATGCACAAACGGGAGCGGACGGTTACGGAAATGCACGGCCGCTCAGGCTGCTAGGTCGAGGTAGAGAATGTCGAAGTAAGCGTCAGGCAAATAGTGCGATACATAGAGAGCAATGGATCGAGAACGTAGCAGAACGAATCGGAGCTCTAAAATGGAAACCCCTCCACCAATTAATAAATTGGGAGTACTCACCGGAGCTGTTGCAGCTGATTCGTGAAGGCCGAGAACTGCATCCAGGAAACACTCGGGTGGGCACTACACTAGGGCACAGCACTGTACTTCCGGAACACTCACAGGAAATCCATAGAATTTCCTGGATACCGCGAAAGCAACGCGAGAACTACACGAACGAGAACTTGCTACAGCGTGTCGAAACACAGCTAGAAAAACTATCAACAGACAGCACGGAAGCGCGAGCCAGTTCGTGACACTTCGGTCGGTGCCCCAAGACAGACTGCTTTGACAATAGCCAAATTCGAGAACTAATCATTCTGATCATCTGATTGGTCGAGATCCTTATAGCCGATAACTCTTCCCTTTCCCTGGAGTCGGCCCTTTAAACCAATTCGAGAGCGTTCCTTAACGAATCGGTACGTAACTTCTGGAGATCCTCCACGGCCGCTTCTCCGGGGCATCGGGCGACAGCTGGACACCACATCCTTAACTCGGGTCAGGGGGTTCCTCTCCTGCCGTTAACCGTAACAAAACTATATGTCGAAACACAGCTAGAAAAACTATCAACAGACAGCACGGAAGCGCGAGCCAGTTCGTGACACTTCGGTCGGTGCCCCAAGACAGACTGCTTTGACAATAGCCAAATTCGAGAACTAATCATTCTGATCATCTGATTGGTCGAGATCCTTATAGCCGATAACTCTTCCCTTTCCCTGGAGTCGGCCCTTTAAACCAATTCGAGAGCGTTCCTTAACGAATCGGTACGTAACTTCTGGAGATCCTCCACGGCCGCTTCTCCGGGGCATCGGGCGACAGCTGGACACCACATCCTTAACTCGGGTCAGGGGGTTCCTCTCCTGCCGTTAACCGTAACAAAACTATATCTCCGCCTGCTCTACAGCCCTTTGCCCATCTTCAGCGGGGCGCCGGTATCTCACCCGGGCTTCTGCCGGTCCATGGAGACGTCTCCGTCGGGTACTCTCCTCTGCCGGGCAACTAGGTACGTCGAGACTATCTCCCCACGGCAGATTCGAGCACCTCGACCTCAACTAAACAATAACGAAATCTTACGAGAGCATTGGCATAACTATACGAATTAACCCGAGAGCGTAGCTTCTGAGCAGGGTGGTGACTCGAAGGGAATCAGAAAGCGAGAACGTTATCTGTATCGGTAGCCGGAGGCGCCTTGTGACCGTGAATCGAAAAATCACGTCACAAAGTTTTCCCATGTACCAGCGTATCTAAAATAATTGTACATAGTGTATTGCGCTAAGTACATTATATAAATGTTAAATAATAAAGTGAATTTATGGGAACAATAATAATTGATAGGGAAAAGACCTGAGACTGCTGACCCGATAGTGCATCCGGGGAATAAGCAAGATGAAGAGAACGCAGAACATCCCCTAGCGTTTTTCGCGTGCAATTTCCTCTCTGAGCTACAATGCTGACCTGTTCTATGTTATTGTACTGTGGTTTTAACACAATCACGGAATTATCTTGTTCGGCAATTTCAAATTGCATAGTTCCGTTCTGTTTCACTTTGTTCGAAACGAATTGTCCTTTAAAAATAATCGAAGCGAGCGATGGGCTTTTTCATTGCTGCAATTCTATGCCTGTGCGAAATACACATAACCAATTCTATATAATAAAAGATCGACATATAAACTCGGAACTATGCAATATTGAAAAATTCGTATTTCGAGTTCCGTAACAATATCCGAGATAATGAAACCAAATCAGAATTTAATTGCAAAATATTTCGTTATGTAAATAATAAAATGTGGTTCACTCATACAGTCTTGTATATTGCTTTTCATTATTATTATTATTACGCGGTAAAAATCTCGAAAATTGAGCAAATCTGGAATTGCAAAACGATCATCGTTGATTGGTATTTTTTTTAGTAATTTGCACCATCTTGCGGTGGCATCAGTAACCTTACCATCTCAGTCGGTAACTTGATCGACGGATATCTGCGACACTCTGGTTCACGTGGCACAAAACCTCGTAAGATGGCCGATCTATATATCTTCAGTTAAGGTTTCAAAAGCTCAAAGGATACATGCAACGTGTGAATGATTAAATAATCAAACAGCTGTTTTGAGATATATCTCAAAACAATACTCTATAAAATGTCATTCCCCTTTGTTTTTAAAGTGTTTATAAATGCATTTAAAATACTCATAACGTGAACAGAGCTGGTCTCCTTTTTTCACAATGCGTTCTTAGTATTATCGAGTTAAATCTTTCAAAAATCCTTGCTACGACCTACAGACAAAACACTACCTAACCACCATGATATACCAATGTGCCTGTTAATTTTAGCCGGCTCGAAAGTTACCAGAATATCACAATTGAACCTTTTGCTTTCACTGATAAAATTCAATGATCATCCAGCATTTCGTTTTGAAATACATTTCAATGGTGAAGTTTGAAAGGATTCGTTTATATTGAAATAATAAAAACCTTTTGTCAGTGATGAAACGAGAAAAGGATTGGTACACTACGTTGTATTTTGATTGCCACAAAGAAATGAGATTTGGTTAGTACGCAAATAATATATTTCCAAAAAGTCATCTTAGAGATGTCTAAGAGATAATTGCTGTGTCGTTCGACATCTCAAAGGTGACTTTTGACCTTGTATAGTCTGGGTATTAACTTCTAAGAACAAGTTAGCCCCATTTTGTAAGTTCTAACTATACTGTCGAGACCTTTCCATAGGGAAAATTCGATTTTACCCGACTTCCAGTTAGACTTAAAGAAAGGAAGATATTTTGCTATGTCAAGAGTACAATGACATATATACATACATACATATATGTATATAATAGTGTACTTTTCCAATGATGGGAAAGTTATTGTAGGCTGATATGTAAATTTTTTATTTTGTCACTCTCTCAACAATTTATTTTAGATTCTAATTCCCTTAGTACATGCTATTCTAGATATCTATTAGTTAGCGAACGAAATCGATCCAATTCACAATAATGGAAAAACATTATTCTGCATTCTCAGCTTTGTTAACGCGATAATAATAAACGTCGGAATTATAGCCGGAGACGTTGACAATCTTGAAATTATTTATATGATGTGTTTATAAAAGGAACACTCGGTACGTAAAATGTAATACTGTTATCTCAAATATTAATTTAAAGTTTAAAATTCGATGACAAACTGCTGCCAGACTTGAATTGAATATCACGAAAATATACGATGGAAACAGGTCAGCTTTATCGATGCGCGTTGAATATTAGTTTTGATTTTCACAGTCATTACTTACGTCAATTAAACAGAATGAATTGCTCTACTGCTTTTTTTTTTATGTACGCACTTTATACACCGGACGACTTTATCAAAGCTTTCATGCACGTAAAATTTAAGTAATGATTTTGTTTACAAAATTTCGAAATTCCACACTCGTAGTTGAGTGGAAACCCACGCGTTAAGATTACTGGGATATATCGTGAAATGGAATTGATTTTTAGTTTTTGCTTTACAAAAAAAAAACGATGAACCTTTTCCACGAAATTTAACTCGTTATTCGTACAAAATTACGTCTATTGAATTAGTAGGCTTTTCAGTATGTTTCAAACTTTCATCAAGATCCTATGTGACTCAAGTATAAAAAAGTTCTTTCACCGCTGAAAGATCTCAACTCTTTGGATCGCAAAAGCTTCAGTAGAAATTACTGGGCCGAATTTACCGCCCGATATTTTGCCTTTTATAAGACCCACTTGAGTTTCTAAGGCGCCGCCTTTTAACTGAGATTCGTCAAGGGCGTTATTACGTAAGACACAAAGGTTATCAGATTTGTTCGTATTCAGTTTGTCATAGGAACGCGTGGATGTCAATGAGGACTAGTATTCTCTTTGATAATTTAATATAATTTGTTGTATATATATTTCATAGAAGAAACAGGGACTAGAATTACTAAATTAGAAGTACAAGGGTTAACCTATATCCAATGTTAAGACACTTTAGCTTTTGGTAGAAGCGAATGCTTGTTTCGCAGCGATAGCAAACATTGTCAGCAACTACTATAGCAAAATGCGGGTAAACCTTGCCGCAGTGCAACAATTCTCGAAATATCAGAAACCAATAGTTACTTCAGCGTCAAGCAAGTAGTTGATTGTTATACTATAGCAATACCGTGTATCTCGTATATCGAGGATATTGTACCAATCCGAAATTGGTGATACTTAGGTTAGGTTGGGTCTAAACGGAAATGCTGGGAATATCCTTATGAATTGTTAATGAAACGAATCAAACTATTCTAAGGCATCAGTTAAGTAATGCTTTTTCACCCTACCGTTTCATTTTGTTTCCACGTTGTCTTCGTAAAGTCCACATTATTCTTGAAGTTTATCCTCTCCATTGAAGCGGCAAATAAGCTTCTTGCAAGACGAAGCAACGAAACGGTCTGGTACGAATAGAAAATATAACGAGGAAGCAGTGAGAACGTACGAAGAAGATATACAGTGAAAACTGACCACTGTTTGAGTCTCTTATGCAAAATCTAGCTGTCGTTTTTACTTCTGGTACAACAATAGTAAAAAAGTTTGACTTGTGTGTCGAGAATGTCCTGGCGCTCGTAAGTGGTCGAGTAAGTAAAGCATTATTATGTCTATGTTGCGCGAAAGGCTTCCTTCCACGCGACGATTGGAGGTTCGCCATTGCGCATCAGACTCAGGACGCATGCGCCACTCCAAAAACGTTGGCTGTTAGATCATTTCGCGCCGCGCTGTCTCGGGCTTCTTGTCAGTCCGGTCGCTTGATATTCGCGTGTCAAACGTTGGTAAAACTAGTAACGGTTTGACGACAGTAAAAGTAATGGAAAATAGACGATGAAGAAACAGGCCGAAGAAATCGAGACATAACGTATACACGTGTAAGAAGGATTGTTGCTTTTTTTTTCAAATCGTCGAGAAATCGTGACTTATACGACGTGATCGGATCGCGTTGAAGATGCGGCAAAAGTTATTGAGAATTGCGGCGTCTCCTTTTAACGGCACTAAAGTTCATATCGTTGACATCGATAAGCTCCGATGTACGAATATGCAAAGGGATCACAAGGCTCCCATGTGCATGACATTTTAAGGAACATGGATTGTAAATACCAGTGAGGACGGCTACGTCGGCTTCCTAGTGCTGAACACGTTGTCCCAAGAGGCAGCGCTGTGTGTCGAACGGCTGTCGTCGTTACGACCAGCATATCTGATTAAGAAGGCCGCCGTTAATTGGAAACTCGTGAACCTTCGCGTGTGACAGCTTTGTTATTTGCTTCAGAAGTGCGGGGAACGTCGTTAGAGAAAAGCGCGAACGGATTGAATGGAAAGAAAAGGGTTGTCGCGTCTGCTGGGAAGGACGAGGAAATAAAAGTGAAAGAGGATCTTGAGAAGAGTATAGACAAAGGGACAAGAAGTTGAATCTTTTTTATCTAACTGACAAGTGAATTGCGGTGAAGTGAATTGTGGAAAAAATGCTGTTTCAATTGATCGCTGTTCTTCTCACAGTATTTGATGCGTGCTCAGTTCAAGGTACGTGATAAAACTTCTTTTTCTTCGCCATACGCTTTAACGTGGATTTCTGGGATGTTTTTAATCTTCCCTTGTTTTCTTTTTGCTTCACAAAGGACATCTGTGATCACTTTTTCGCTTCCAACAGACCTCTTCTTACGTTCAATTTCGGCGATTCTCTTTTGCGATAAAGTCTCTCACGTGCCATAAAAAGAAAGAAACTCAAGAGATCTTTACGGCTCGTCGCATCTCGCTTATTTTTCCATCTAAGAAAAGGGTCGTCCATTCAAGTGCTACAGGATGATTCGTCGGGTCATCCCATTTTTCGAGTAAACGCACACATTCCTGAAAACGTTTCCGGTACTTGTCCTATATCTTTCTGCGAAGAGCTTTTAAGAGCTGCCTATTTTGACAACTTCATTGTGCCAGCCATATTTACCCAATATGTTATCTGACTGTATTTCATTAGACCGAGGAGTCTCGCTAAAGGAATTAATCGAGAGTAAAACGAGCTGCACCAAAGAGTTACTCTAAAACACTTAAGATCTTAATAACGTATAGAGACGACTTGACGACCTTTTACTAAGGATCGGATTTTTCAAGCTGAAAGTCGTTACCTTACTTTGAAAGCAAAGTGCGCAAGTGTTTGAACAGTTACCTTTAGCCACTCCTAGGAAAAGGGTCGTTAATGATGATACAACATTGCAAGATAAAATGAAGGCTACGACAAAATCAGGCCAGTGGGGATATACAGAGCAGTGGGGTTCTGTACTGAAAGACACGTTACGCTCTTGTCTCGACATTTTTTGAAAATTCTCTTTGATGGATGGAAGGGATTCATACTCATTAATCGACAGGAAGGTATACAGAATTGTTTAATAACGATGGTATTTCTACGCTCAAAGGCTAAAATTGACACACGTACAGCGGCATCGGGATTAAGCTTAATTCACATCCCCCTACACATTAATATTGCTTATGAATCTGAATATAGCCCTGCGACTATATGAACTAGACCTAGTACCTAAACCAATAAAAATTACACGTCCCTCCGTGGATGCGAATAAGTATATGGACCTGTGTGTACGTATTGATATTCACATGAATTACATCGAGCGCCTGATTAATATAACGAGCGACCAGTGCCCCTCTAGTCATGTGCCATACACACGTGACCTTTAGATTTGCATCAGTGGATCGATTGCAATTTAAAACCTTGTTTATCTCGGATTACTCCGACTCTAGTTCATCCTACTATAGCTGAACCCGCTTATTCCTCATTTTTATCAGCTTCTTATCATTGGACGTTTTTTACTCTCGTACATCGCTAGCAAAAAGTTACAGCGGTCTGAGTTAACGTTAAGGCCTCGTTAAATGTCTACATATTTGAAAAGGGTAGGGAAACTGCACAAAACCATAAAACACGACGTTAAACCCTACCTTGAACCCTTTCAAGGCTTTAATGTAAGTTAAGCGTAATGCAGAAAATATGCTAGGAACATTAAGGTCTTCGACTGTAACTCGTTACCGTTCGGCCGTCTCGACCCTCCGCAGCTGTCTTCGCGGAAGGCTCTTGTTTACGTTCACGCTTTGATTGCGCAATTCAGCTTGGGTTTCGGTAGACACCAAATTATCGTACTGTCAGTTTCCCTTGGACTCGGTGTGACGTTCGACGTTGTGTCTGTATGGTATTTAAATATAATAGGATGGAAAATTTTAGATTCGGACAGAGTATCGATTTTACCCATGCCTTATGCATTATGCATCTTTTTCTTTCGTAGCTTCGTCCACGATCTTCTTCCTCGTCTGTTAGGTATGCGCCTTGAACTTGAGGCATCATTCGCGTACGAGCCACGGGGCCTCTGGTACGTCATTAATTTACTCGATATTTCATGGGTGTCCATTTTAGTGGTTTAACACACGTTTTGTCGGTCCATTAATAAAAGCCCCCTCCCCTTCCGGCGAGCAGCTTGAAAGAGATCAGGCCTTGAATGAGGGCGCGTATCTCAACTCGCTTTACCCTTATTTTTCTTAGCTGATATTCTTCAGATTTCTACATCAAGGGCTCTCTAACTCGGCTCTGTCCGGCGTTCACTGCGGTTCAATTTATTTTACCGGTTTTAATACCATCAGCCACGTGTGCTCTGCGTGGCTGACGGATGAGGCTTCCTAGAATGTGGGTTTCATGCAAAGGACGATAAAGTTCGGCCAGTGGATTTTCGGTTTTATGGCAGTGCCCAAGTTTTTTCGAATTTTCTTAATTTCTCATTCTAACGATCCAATTAATTTTTCGAAATTTCCTCTCGCGCTGTCAACTACGTTCGAATCATTTGTTTGCAAAGGTTGTGCCGACTCCAATGGTTCCACGTAGCTCTGTGTCGGAATATCAATCAACTTCACTTTTTCATACTTTTCTTTTCTCTGCCGGTGAATCCTGAAGGCGAGAATCAATTTAACAAGAAACAAAAAAAACTCTTGTCAGCCTGTTTCCATGTAACAGGATCGATGCGTATCTGCATAAATAGAAATTATCAAAAAAAAAAAAAAAAAAAAGAAAGTAGACAAACACGTTGCACTAAAAGGTATCGTTCAAAAAAAAAAAAAAAAAAAAAAAAAAAAAAAAGAAAGTAGACAAACACGTTGCACTAAAAGGTATCGTTCAATCTCAGTTCCGATACAGTGCGAGTTTTACGTGCGTTCCTATCGGAAAATTCACTTGAGCTTAACAGGATTCGTCTGTATAATACATAAGCCCGGAAGTGGCCGAGGAGTTTTTGATAAAAGCCAGAAGCTTCGACATGTTATATATGTCGGGGAACGTGGGAAGGAAAAAAAAAAGGAAGAAGCACGGTAGGACAGGGAGTGATGGACGTTTAGACAAGATTCCACAGGGGTGCATAAATACCCAGTTGGAGTTTTTGTCATTTTTTTTTTTCTATCATATTCGAATATTAATTTATCATCGAACAAGGTCATCCCCCCCCCAACGTCTAAAGACATTATGCGTACTGAAGTTCGTTCCCTTTAACCTGATAACATTCTTCCCACTCATTCACTTCGATACCAGGCTTCAAAAAAATTGTACGGGGTGTCCGAAAATTTTATTTTTATTTTTTTCTTCGCTTTCTGATAAATCTTTCGTTTCGCTTTTCCGATAAATCGTATGAAAAAAATAGTAGCGGCCTAAAAAATACTTAACGCGATAACCCATGCATGCGCCAATCGTCGTGAAATTCGATTGGAGCAGCAGCAGCGGCCACTGATATAATTCCGTGGGTATTTACGTGGGAGCCACGTTGCTCTCGGGTCTTGTCGCTCCTGCAGCAGACTCAGATTTTCCTCTCGAAGTAACTAACTTCAACTGATTCGACAAACGAAGCAAAACCTTAGAGCGGCCGGAAGGAACGAGGGGCGGAGAGGCGCTACGTGGAAAACGAAGTGAACTTACTTTGCCGGGGTAGCGAACTAAGAGTCGCGTTCAGTATAGGTTAGGCGGGGTATCGCTTGGACGTTCCAGGTACAGTCAGACGAGTAAAGGTACCGCGTGGAAAAAAAGAAGAGCGTCCGTTGGAATAAATTTTGCAAAAGGGCCACTAATAAAAAGTCGCTCGTTATCGTTTTCGCTACGCTCCGAAGCTTTTGGCTCGGACGGTATGCAAAAGTATCCCGTGAATCGTGAGCGATGATTCTCGTCGGTGGGCCTCTTTGCATTGTCTCGAATGCTCGATTAACGGTCTGCGCGTTTGACAGTCGAGTAAACAGGCTGATTTTACTCGGGAAAAGTTTCTTCTCCGGGAATAACGGAAGCGAAAGAAATTTCTTAAATCCTCGCTAATTTCTACTCTGCGCAATTCACCTGTCCGAGCACGGATCGACGCTGGGTTCGGCAATTAGGTTGGTCTTTGTGGAGGAAATAATTATCGGGAGGCAAACGGAAGACGTTGGGACTTTATTTGGCTTTTTTTTTGTATGAGATTTTTTTTTCTTTTGCGACGTAAAATGTAAATTGCAAAAAGTCGAATGTCGAAGGCGACTACGCCGGCGTCGAATTATTTTAACATTTCGTACCCCTACTCTCTTTTCGTATTCAGAGCGCGAACCGCGGCTGGGAACTGAAAACATATATGTTTTCACCAACACTGCAAGATACGATATTTGTGATTTCCGTGGCGTCGCTGTACGTGATTTAAAACACTGACGGGGGACGTTCACGTTTTCAACATTTTTATTCCACTTCGTACAGTCCGCGCAGTGTCAATTTTATTTTGCTTCTCTCTGACAATGCGCTCGATACGATAGAGCTCAGACAGGCGAGTGCAGATGCGGGGGTACCGGATGCTGATAAACGTGAAAATAAATATTCGTACTACTCGTTAAATCGGACACGCCAGTGCAGACGCGGACGTGCCGGATGCTGATAAATATGAAAATAAAATATATGAAAATAAATATTCGTATTACTCGTTAATTCGTAATAACACGCTAACTTGATTTCGACGATCAATGCAAATAATTGCAATGCCATTTTATTCGCACGCCTTGGCGTACCTGTTTACCCGTCCGAGTCTCGTTCGACGGGAACTACCCTCGATAATCGCCATCGAACAATTGGTCAAACGAATCGTCACGAGGCCTTGAATGTATCGTTATTACGTTTCGACGAATCCCTATAGCCGGGATAGATGCGTATTTATTGATTAATTAAAAAAGTTACTGCGGGTTACTCGGAAATGGACAAATCACCAAGGTATTTACATGAGGTTAATATCAGCAGAGAGGGCGCATCGGCTTTGCGTTAGCTGAGGATTTCCTGGGGGATAGGATGGCGAAGAGAAAAAGCGTTCTGGAGCCATCAAAAAGACAGGTCGGGTAGCCGAAAGGAGGTGTCGCCGTAGCCAGACGCGCCGCGTTTAATTTTTCGTGACGCGCGAGACAATCGTGAAAAAATCTTGAAAGCAATCCCATGAAAATGTGTCGGCGGGCTTCTTTTAAAGAATGAAAAAAAAGCCCGGGTCCTTGGCTGGTATAGTCTTTGCGGGATTTTACGGGCGACCTGCTAAAGTTTTGCGCTGTGCGAAAAGTCGATACACAGATAGGTATATAGTACACGTGGATATACGTATAGATACCGGTATAAGTAATATTGTGGATTACAAGTTCACCAGCTAAAGGATGGAAAACTTTCTCGTCTATTGTTTGCGTGTATATATGTATATCTGTACGTAATTGTTGGTACGTGGATACCTGTAACGTATCTGTACGTTGCTTTAATGTTTTCGTGCGTCTATCTCCTGCGGATTAGGTCTCCTCCCAAGGGAGATGTCTGTGTTCGTCGGGCGTTCACTGGGTTTCAAGCGCCGAATGCTATGCAATGTCCCGTACCGTAAACCGAATTGTGCGCGTTTGCTTCTACGTGCACTGTGTGTACATCCATATGCGCCTCGGAACTCGTAACCGTGCTGGGGCCTCGTTCTGCACTACTGCGGAAAGCCGTTATGGGATTTGTGGGCATTGCGAAACCGCGAAACATCAATTTGTCATAGCCTACGTAGATGGGATTATAATTGTGCCGGATATGGATTCTCGGTAGGCTTTCGGGTTTACGTATTTTTTAATATCGCGAAGGTCTTGAGAGTTTCTTCGAGTGGAAAGTTTGGGTAAGTTTAGTTTCACGAATCGCGCATGCGCGTGAGGGTTGGATACTGTTTCGATCGTTTTTATGTACCTTCTAGTAGATTTCGTATGCTTGGAAGTGGTGGTATGTAGAAAAATTGTGGCTGATTCGATCTGACTTTGACCAAATGACGATTAATGGATCTTTGAGGTTAATGATGCTTGTGGTTAAATCGAAATTTTTATTAGGACGAAGAGAGAGAAGATTAAGATTTTAAGATTTTTTTTTATTCGATGTTAATGGAAACCTCGACCCTTTTATGTTTTCTTTCGACAATCTTTCTTCCGAGCTTGATTATACCATTGTATTTGTATCAGGCGTACATCGAACTCGTAGGGCGTTACATTGTTCCGTGAATTATATGTATGTAACGTGAAATTGAATTTCGTGCGAGTATACCGAAAATTAAATGTATCGAACAAAGTGGGATATCGTGTTTTTAGAAAACAGTATAATTTCATTTATCAGCTGGATTTCCCACCGGAAGCGAACGCAAGGTTGGATTACGTATTATTGGTAATTTAAACTTTATATTTGTACGTTAACAATCGATATCACGCTTACGTTATGCCTTACGTACGCGATGACCTGCACAATCCTCTTTTGTCAGACGTAGGAAATGTCAAATAGAAAAGTTGTACATTGGGCCCAGTGACTGTACAAGCATTTCGGCTCAGTGGTCGATCGGTAGTTGAACTTTCGATGTAAGCTGGACAAATTGAATCGTGTCTTATTTGTGAGCGCGAGTGTCTTCGAACGAAAAGACGAAGCGAACGTTAAAGGACTCGGCGAAGTGAAGGTCTTACGGGAGCGAGAGTACCGGTGGCTCCACCGGTGGCAGCAGCGCGAACTATATACGTACGAAGAGGCTTCTGGGTAAACTGTCGGGAACTTGACATAATCCGTTACGCTGCGGGAGCTAGTTACGTAGTCGAGTCTCTGTTAAACTCGTGGAAAAAGGTTCCGATATTTCTTCGTAGCGTTTGAAACGTGAAAAAGTATGGCCTTGACGTGTCTTGATACTTCGTCATAGATCACAGATGCATTTCTGCCAGGAATTACTCGTGTCGCATGCAACGGTCGGCTGGTTAGGACAGTTTCGTTTACCAAGGTAAATACTGGAGGAGATGGTAAAGGCTTATTTTGAATAGCAGTGTCGTTAATATTCCCATCGACGTAGCTTGAGGTTAAACATTAGACTGAACTGCAGAGTACGACTCCTTCTTGAAGTTAGCTGCTGTGGATTGTTTAGTTTATTTCACACGAGGCTCCTCAGGAAAGAGTCGTATTTTGTAGTTTCACCAGATATAACGGGGTGCGGGAAGTCAGCACCCCATAATTCGAAAATTCCGGTTCTCCTTGTTGTTCTGGCTTGTTCTAGGTTTTTCTAGGTTTCTCTAGGTTGTTCCACGTCCTACCACGATCAGGTAGGACAGTTGAATAAGACCAGGGAAACACTGGAAAAGCTGAGAAGGACGAATGCTCTCAGAATAGCAAGATGATATAGGACCATTTTGAACGATTTCCAGGTTATTCCTTCCTATTCTAGGTTTTCCTAGAATATTTAGAACAACGTTGAACAAAAAAAAATAGTTTGATTTTCCATAAGTGGGGGGTTCCGGTAAAAAAGTGTTTTTTTTTTCGCCTCACCACTACAAATTTCAATTGAGAAACTTGTTTTTCTGGAACACTCTAAAACAGACTTAGAGCAACTCGGAACAAACAACGGAATTGGAATTTTCGAATTATGGGGGTCTAGCTTCCCGTACCCCACATAACGTGCTAGTGCGAAGCGAACGTAAGAAAGAAGGTCCGAAGGAACATGAAGCAAAATGACGAAGACAATACCCGCTCGCAGGATACCTGTTAATGTGGTATGTTTTCCTATGATATTTTAATCCGGGAGTATTATATCCGGGGCGTCTGTGACATTTCGACTCGATGTTTTTCAAACGGGTAGCAAATCGCGCTGCCATCCCTGCGTCAGTGTCCTATTGCACGAAGCGAATGTTTCCTGTCAGCTTTATCGTCGTATTGGATATAACGAGAGGCGCGTTAGCAAATAAGTTTCGCCGTGTATACCTGAGGTTATTCAGATCGCGTTACAGCGAGGAAACTTTTACGTCCGACCCGTGCTCGCCTCGACCTATGCATACGACCATCCAAGCGCGTAGGCACCCTTGTCACTCGTCACGTCTACCGCTTGCAGCAAGTCGAGACTTGTTAGAGGAGTTTCAAAATCATTTCAGACAGACACACGAGGCAAGGCACTTTTCGCGATCGGGCTACCATAGAGTCAGAGTGAAACGACGAAATCCGTATCAAAGAGAATTTCAGCTCGAGTAAAAATTATATTTTCCTTGACGGGCTAATCGATACGTTTGTATAAGACTCTTCTTCGAAAGTCGATTTCACAAATGTCTCCTGATGGGACACTATGTTTGGCGTATCCTGTAAAGAGAAGAAATACGTGAAAATAACGTACAGCGATATAACCTCAATGAGGAACTCCAACAGGAATTTAATTAGTTGATTTACCTTGGACACTCAGTGCCACGTAAACAAGATACTGTTACAATAGCGAACGATCTAGTAGCTTGTTTGTCTCGCGACAAGTTTTACGGAAGAAACGTAAAGTCAATACGATACCCCGTAAGGATTCTCGTTCCATACGAAATCAATAAGGGAATCGTGAACAATTAATTAATTAACACCATTATCTCCGGTAAGCACCGCCGTCTTAGGGAAACGGAGCAAATCTAATAATTACCTGGAAACATGGAACATCCTAGGATTACTCGGTACAAATGGACCAACTGAAGTTAGTCGCGCCATAGAAATTAAACGAACGGGCTAACTTCAGTCGTTAAATTTGTTCCCGAAACAATCCCTGCATACGATATCAATACGAATACCGTATAGTGGACGTATAAACAGTTCCCTCCCTTCCCTTATGGCTGACTCCTCCAATGAGGAGATGTGCCAGATGTATAAACAGTTTGCTTTGACATTTCTGTAACAGGTCACAGGTTATAAGAGTGCAAGAGTAGAATATGGGAAAAAAAATTGCGCAACAAGATCCCTCCGTGGATAATCAGTGGACCCCCTTACGTTGCGCGCATACAAGGTTAGGATTGATTCGCCTAGCTGAGAAATCACAGTTGGCTGCTCAATTTTTCTCGACATTATTATATCGGGCCATCAGCCCGAGAAGTGCTCGTCTCGCTAGCGTCCCTCGCGTGTTATCCATAACTGCATAGGACGATAAATAAAAAAGGAAAAAGGGGCAAAAAAGTCATAATATCAGCAGCTACCCCCCTACCATCCCCACCTATTCTGTCTTACGTATGTATGAGGCAAGGACGGACTCGGCTGGATGGCCTGTCCAGGAAAGTTGATATAGAGCCCCGAGAGACGGGTCTCCCATCCGCCCCTGCGGCCTCCACTGGCCGACGCTGAATTATACCGGCGCGCGTGGCTAAACCGAGAACTTGTTATCCGAGGTTATGACAGTATAAAAATATCCATCGTTAAGCCCACGTCGGGCAGGCTAAGTGTGTCGCGCTAAGCGCGACCGCGTTCTCTCCGGTTTCACCCTGGGTATACATACGTATATTTGACGGACGAAAATCGGCCCTTAAACGCGCCACGTGGGTGTATCGCGCGGCCGTTATTGGACGGTCCTGCGGTAATGCCCATACATATATATGCGACAAAGGCATTATTACCATATATTCCTGGATTTCGCGTCGTAAAGCGAAATCCGCTGGAACGTCCCAGGGCCTTTATGTACCTGCGATTCATAATTGAGTCGTTTGCTCCATACCACGAGGGTCGTACGTACAGCGCTTAATATTCTCGAGGATTTTTATCCAGGAGTTAAACCAAGCGTCTATTTATGCGAATGTGACGTTCGCGTGCGTGACGTCGCGACGCGTCATTTTATATATATATTTTTTTTCCTTTTTTTTTTTTTTTTCTGTCTCGGAGTAAACGTGACATTTTGCGGCTCACAGAGTGACCTGAGCTGTCGGTCTAACGCTTGTCGGGTGTAAGGGTAATCAGCCAGTCGACGGCCGAATCTTTAAGAGATATACTCGGTTCGTGCTTTTATTATTACGTACGGGAATCGTCGAAGGGATGAATGTGCGAGCGGAGTAAGTCTGTTGTTGATTTCTAGGCGAAAAGGGGTTCAGCGAAGTAGGATGGATTTTATCGTATCTCCTTTTCACGTGTTTGTCAGTTTTTCCATTCCACGTGTTCCGTGGGTTCCGTTACGGGCCGACGAGAATTCGCGGTACGTTCGTTCGAATTGAATTTACAAGGGAACGCCGTACGTGGAATTCTCGAGAATTGGATAGTTACGAGTTATGGATACGTTAAACGTCTTTTAAGTCGAGTAGCCAAATTTGCCCTTCTCAGCCGCGCGCGGCGCGTTGTTGCCTTTTTACGTGCAGTCCTCGCCGCTTGACGATCGCTACGGGAATTCGTATTGCGGGATTATACAAATTTATAGGGAGAAGAGGGAATCGCGGCCTCGGGAATAATTGCACCGTCGCTCTCTCGGCGAGTCGCGAGACGATACGGAGCTATCGCCCCTTGGTTTAACGTTTGGCAAACGTTGCACTTTGGGTGGAATTGTTATTTCGGGAGG